>NC_091217.1:25281094-25581094 GCF_040958095.1 Procambarus clarkii | reverse complement strand
TCCCTCTTCTGTATATGCGTCGCGCCTCTCCTCTGGCTCCCACCTGTGAATGAACATAAAGGCGACAATACCCGTGTTCCATGCTGTTGTGTGACCCTGTAGTTTGTATAGGGTTACACAGTCCAGTTATACCGCTCTCCTCCTGGCAACAACTACACTTAAAATTTTAAAATAATCCAATTAACACTGAATGATATTGACTTGGTGGAACATAAGACAGTAACAGAGGAAAGTTAGAGAAGAGAGAATAAGGTCATCACTACTTTTAACTTGTCACACAAAAAAAAAAAAATCAACACTAATAGACAAAACGCTAGCCTAATTTAACTGTACCGTTCCTAATCTTAAGTACATAATTAAACGTTACTCCCACCCTTAACCTACAGCCACCTACGTGACCCAGAGTGTCTCCCTAGCTTCTCCGCCGGTCAACAACTCAAAACTGTTGCCACCCCTGTGACCAGACTATCTAACGTCGAGCGTCCCCAACGTGAAGTCTACTGACATACTAAGCCTCCCCCTAGCATGCTGTACACGACCAGTACACCTCGGGTTATTGCGTTCAAATGGAGTAAAACAGTCGATCGCAATAATCTGAGCAGAACCACTAAAAACTACTTAAAATCTATTTAAGAACTACACCTGCCACTCCCCACTGACCTGGAGACCAGCGGTGGCTGGGTGTCCCCCTGGGACATGCGAGGTCACCTGTCACACTCAGCTGACCTGCACTACCAACACCGCTAAGTTCCCAAATCGCCAAATCTTATTACTAACATTAATCACTACACACGCAAGTTCTGGTGAACATTCCCTGAACTTCACAAAACTCACAAAATCACTAAACACAACACCAGAGAATCACCATCTCCTAACCTGAAAAAGAAACTCGCTAAATCGCGAATAATAAACACCTGTCAAGATCTCCCTGATAGCGCCTGAGCGGCAAAAAGACACGTGGGACTGAACAATGTTCAAAAGAACACCAACATAAACATTGTTCAACACCGCTGCCAACATTGTAACGGGGGGTGTGGGGAAATTGCTCTATCTTGTCTATTATTCCACCCCCCAGTTAACTAACGAGGCCGGGGGAAACAGCTCTCTCTAGTCCGTTATTCCGTCCTCAGTTAGCTAACTATTCTAGAGCACCTCCAGAGTTCCTAAGGCAGCCTCTCTCGTTCAACACCTTGTAACCTAGGTATTTGACTACCTAGGTGCTAAGACTACAAGGCGCCGTAACTGGATCAGCTACCCGAAACTCTAGAGAGAACTCTAGAATACTGAATCATTGCCTACATACGTATAAGTGAAAACGAAAGGAAAGAAATGAATAGTGAAGTAATTAGTGAGGGTTTGGGGTGAGAGGCAGAGAGGTGGGAGGAGCGAGAAGGGATCATTAGTTGAAAGTGAGAGTTTAGAGATGGGTGGAGGGAGAGGTGTAGATAGGTAGAAGTAGAAGAGTAGATAGTAGAAGTAGAAGGGTAGATAGTAGAAGACGAAATGCTGCCACCATCCATTCATGATCATTACATACAAGACAAGGAATGGAACTTGCCTGTATCACAAAATTCTCAAAGGATGTTATCATGAGTTCATTATTAGTATGTTCCCTCTGTACCATGTATCAACTCCAAACCATGTACTCATTAAATCATGAAACCAATAATCACAGAGGCTTTCTCAAATCCTCAACTCAAAGCTCTAGGGAACAAAGTTAAACACAATTTAAATAATAAATTCATAATTATATTTCACATGAAGTATCATAATTTAAAATTCAATTAAAATGTTCCAGTTTAATATGCAAAGTGAGTCATCATCCAAGAATTCGAGAACCCTACAACTTGACTGCCCCTGATCATCACACAACACTTGTAAAACACGACAAGTCACCTTACTGTTCACTCACCAAGTGTCTCTGCCTATAGCTGGATAGAGGGGGGGGGGTCTGTAGTTGACAGAGACTCCCGCCCTGCCGGCCGACAGCCTTCCTGCTAGGCCGTCTCTTCTGCAATCCTGACTGCCGTTCTGTCTGTTAATGCCTAATGCTCGATAGCTCTCCGAGTTTATATTGGGGAACCTAGTAGCTAACTCCGCCCACAAATAGATAGCCTCCGGCACTACCAAGCCACTCCTTAAACGTCGGCATGTTTGAAGGCTACCCGGCTCCAATTAAGAGCTTAGCGGAAGCAAGGTGAAATTCTCATGATCTGACCTCAGGTCACTTGGGGTCGTTAACGGTTAGAGGTGTGAGATCTCAGGCAGACAACTGGCGCCTCTCCGATCCTTGTCTGTGACTCATGTACTCTATGTATGTATTAACCTAAACCAAACACTTTTACAGTGTTACAGTAAGGATTGTGATGTTGTGTACCTTGACTTTAGCAAAGCTTTTGATACAGTGCCACATGAAAGACTAATTAAAAAAATAGAAGCTCATGGTATTGAGGGTGCTATATAACCTTGGATTAGGGCATGGCTATTCCAAAAGAAACAGAGAGTTAGTATAAATGGGGTTAAGTCAGAGTGGGATAATTGTGGGACATTTGGGGCTTGAATCTAATTATTTAAATATTAATATAGTAAATTAAATTACGAAGGACCACCCGCTTTTAAAGTAAAGAGGGAAACTGAGAAATTATGATCATTAGGTAATTCCTAGATGAACCAGTAACTATGGATAAAATACTAGAGAACATGATCATGGAAATAATTAATGGGCTGTATAATTAAATGAATCAAACCTCAAACACCTACATTGGGGGGTTATTACTGGAACTCAGTACGTCCAGGAACTAGTGTGGTTCGTTCACTTATCCAATGTATAATAATCTAATCCTATGAATACTTATGAAATCATTATCGTTATCATTAATGGGAACATAGATTATGAACATAATAATAATAAGCATAATAAACACATGTTAATCCAATAAACAGAGTTCTGCATGTAAAAGAGTACAGATAATAAATGAGAGGAATACAAATGAATCTTAGCTTTATGACGATTCCTTAGAAGTTAGTCACGACGCTTCCTCTGATTCTCCTGGACTCGGCAAGGAACACTAGGAGTTGATTAACATGGGAAAGGACGGCTCGGAGAATTCTTCTCACACGCTGTAAAATAAATGTTTACAGTAGCAACAAATTAAACTACTGTATTTCTATGCTCAATAATTTAATATTAATGGTAAATGAAGGATAATGACCTGTGATTTATTGTTGTTATACGTCGTCACGACAAGCTACCCAGCTATAAGTCTACACCCTATCAGATGCATCAAATAAGGATAAGATACTTAGCTAATATGGGCACTGTGTAAGTTTAGGCTTGCCGAAATTCGCGTCCCAGGCTCTGGCTTAGCCTATCCTGGATAATGACGCGCTTCACTGGCCGGTCACGTGGAGTCACAAAGAACCAAAATTTAACAGGTTCCGTGAATGACACTGACACCAGGTGAAGGAATTGTTTGCAAGGCTCTTCACACCTCACAGTGGCGCCTTTCTTCTGGAGAATGGATAGCGTTTACCCTGATGACTGGGTAATGGCGTCTCCTCGTGAGCAACACGTGAACAGGTCCGCTCGGGGGCGATTCAGCACCTGCACTGGCGTCCTCTCCCGCACCACCCCGCGTCCCGCGTTTATTAACCAAATTATTATTATGGATATCATCATTTCTCGCGGTTGTGCTTGAAATGCTCGGGTTAGGACGGGTTTATTATTTGGAAGAGTTAAATATTATCATTTGCCAGTGCTATGATAGTAAACGTATAATGGAGAAGAATTAATGTCTCTCCATGGCATTCACGCGTGACGTTAATTTTTATTACTAGATATCTGCTATAACTATAAACTCTCTATTTGGCTTTAGTTGGAGGTCAGTTTATCTGTAATTAATTATCACACAGAACACCGTTTGTTATAGAGAATCGAATTCAATTCTCAGGCACATTGGATATAAATGTGTTTATTACAATGAAATCTGACGCAATACTGGCGTCGTGTGACGTAAGAATTCTAGCCTATTGTACAGATGTAATTATTAGTACATGTGAATTCTACGTTGTGTTAATTTTACTTACTACAATGATTAGTAGAATTAGTAATAATTAATGAGAATACAACAGTGTTGGAAATTTCCAACATAACTCCGGGGGGAGGATTCTAGGGTCGTAGTGTACTGTGGAGTACTGACCTATCCCGAAGTTGGTATTAATATTAGTATATTAGTATGTTAATATGTTAGTATGTTAGTACACACATAACGAACGTCCCGTATTTATTAAGGACTTACAAGAAACTTAAGTCTTGCTAATTACATGTCAAATGAAACATGTTGTTTATAGCCTACACAATAATTAAAGATTTTAAATCACACAATTTAAACAACAGAATCTACTGTGATGTGAATATCCTGGGTCATAGTGACTTGTAATGGTTTGTTACGTGATATCACACCGCAGTATCATCATAGTTATTTAAATGGGATGTAAAAGGAATTACTCTTGTTCAGAGTTGTAATAGGCTTGCAGATTCCGCCTACATTGTTGAGCAGCAGCTCTAGTGGGGCGGTTGCTTGGAGGATCAGAATTATTGTCCTCGGAAATTACTGGGGAAACTGGGTCTGGCTGATATTCTCTCTCAGTCAGTTCAAGAGGAACCAGCTTCTCTAAAGTTTTTAGAGTAGTGTTGCCTCGGCATAAAACTTTAACTACTCTCAGGACACCTTGATGATCTGGATGAATGGCAACAATTTTGCCTATAGGGCACTCTGACCTTGGTCCATCACTGTCGACTAGTACTAGGTCCCCTGGTTTTAATTGTACTTTATTGTAAGGACTCGAAGCTCCGTAGTGGTACTCTCGTAGAGCTGTGAGGTACTCTCGAGTTCACACCTCATTCCACCTGTTAATAACTCTGGAGAGATGCTGGTAGCTTTGCACCAAGTCTCTTCTGGTCACATGTGACGGGTCTACAGGGTCCTCTTCGGCTAAAGGGATGAGAGGGCTCAGTAGACCTCCATGGATCAAGTGTGAGGGGCTCAGAGGTTCTCTCTGGGTGAAATCATCAGACAGGTAGGTTATTGGGCGGTTATTGACTCGCGCCTCGATTTCCACAACAATAGTTTGGAGTTCGGAGTAACTGACCTTTTGTCTGTGTAGAGTTTTCCTTAGACACTTCTTGACTGTGCCTACCATTCGCTCATAGAACCCACCTTGCCAAGGGGCTCTCGGTGCTATGAATTTCCAGTGACATTGTCGTCTCTGTAGGACCGACTGTACTTCTGGGTGGTTCCAGACTTCTCGCAAACAAGTTTCTCCTGCCACAAAATTGGAACCATTGTCCGATATCATTAATTTGGGACAAGATCGGCGAGCAGCAAATCTGCGGAAAGCCTGGATGAAGGCTTCAGCACTCATGTCTGAAGTGACTTCTAAATGTACGCCTCTGGTTGTAGCACACGTAAAGAGACAAATGTT
The DNA here is from genome assembly GCF_040958095.1 of Procambarus clarkii. Classification (NCBI taxonomy): domain Eukaryota; kingdom Metazoa; phylum Arthropoda; class Malacostraca; order Decapoda; family Cambaridae; genus Procambarus; species Procambarus clarkii. The sequence goes on along the minus strand of NC_091217.1, from coordinate 25,575,610 downwards.
CGCTTTCACTGGTATATTATCTGGGTTACCAGTGAGAAGTAAGGCTCCTGTGTAATCAACACCAGTGGTTTCGAAAGGACGAAGATGAACCACTCTCTCTTCTGGGAGTGGTGGAGGTCCTGGGTAAGGACATACTCTATCGTCGTATCTCTTACAGATTACACAAGATTTAATAATTGACTTAACTGTCTGACGACCTTGAGGAAGCCAGTACTTTTGTCTAAGGTCGGTGAGAGTATCTAACACTCCACCATGTAAGGTACCATATTGATGGTGATGTAAAACGAGAAGTTTAGTGATGATGTGGTGACGAGGTAGAAGAATTGGATTCTTTGTGTCCAAATCAATTTTTGCATGAAGCAAACGTCCTCCACATCTTAGTATATTATGAGTGTTGGCATCATACCAGATACCTAGAGACTTAGTTAATTTATCTGGAAGATTTTCATATTCGCTTCCATATGTCTCTTGTTGTGCACGTTTGATCCAGTAGAGGATAGGATTGGGAAACTTATGTCGAATTCCTATCTTAGCAAGAAAATCAAACACATGTGCAGTTACTCTTAATAACTAGCTTAAGTTAGAATAATTGTGAGGATCAATGGCTAATGTTCGTTGAGGTTCTGGTTCCTTCATGGGAGTGGTGATATTGGTCACTATGACTTGTGGCCTTTTGTTTGGGCCACTGACCACCAACAAGCCATGAAGGTCCATTTAACCACAGCGAAGACTTCATAAGTTGTTTTAGTGTTAATCCTCGAGATAAATAATCTGCAGGATTGTCCTTAGTAGGAACATGTCTGAATTTATATCCAGCAGATAACTTATGAATCTCCCTGACACGATTACTGACGTAGGGAGTTTTGTTGTTGTTGTTTCTTACCCATTGTAAGACTGCCTCGTTGTCTGACCACACTACAATCTCACCAAAATGGATATTATTGAGTGTCTTTGCCAGGCAATGAGCCAATCTTACTCCCACCAGCAATGCAGTCAACTCCATTTGAGGCAAAGATCTCTTCTTAATGGGAGCAACTCTTGCTTTAGATGTGAGCAAAATTGATTGTGCACTATTAACTAAATAGGCTACTGCGCCATATGCTTTGCCAGAGGTATCGCAGAAAACGTGCAAATTGGTGGGTAAGTTTGGTCCTGAAGCATTACGAGGAAATTTCAAAACGCCTAACTGATTAAAATCCGTTGAGAGTATTTGCCATTTAGCTTGTAACTCAGTTGGTAACGGATCATCCCATCCCATATGTTTCTGCCAGCACTCCTGCATTAGGAGTTTGCCCCTTATTAATATAGGACTAAGTAGGCCTAAAGGGTCAAATGGTTGACTGACAAACGAGAGCAGTGTTCTCATGGTAAGGGTTGAATTATCAGTTTGTACTGACTTGACATTCATCTCGTCAGTACTGGTGTTCCATTCCACGCCTAGAACCTTTAATTGACTGGGTACCTGATAATCTGGAAATTCTATCTCGATTACCTGGTTGAGCAGTTTGTTATTTGAGGCCCATGACTGTAGTGGCATATTGGCTCCTAATAGTTCACGGTTAGCCTCATGGTAGATTTCTACCAGATCAGCTTTATCATTAGTTGTCCCCTGGAAATTGTCGACATACAAGTTGTCGCTTATTGTCTGCCTTATAGGGGCTGTTTGATTTCCTCAAATGTGTGTCTAATGTTGCTTGCAAAAGAAACGGTGAGGACGTAGCTCCAAATAATACTGAGGCAAAACAATAGGTGATTACTTCACTGTTAGGATCCAGTGGATCCTTAATCCAGAGGAATTTTGTGTAGTTACGATCTTCCTCCTGCAAACCTACTCGGAGGAAAGCTTTGCTAATATCAGCAGTATAGGCAAAAATGCCTGTGCGAAATCGTAACAGCACATCATGTAGCCTTTGTGTTAGGCTAGGTCCCGTTTGGAGACATTCATTTAAAGACACACTGTTTGGCTTTACTTTAGCACTGCAGTTAAAGACAATACGAATAGGTGTTGTCAATGAGTCTTTCACCACAGCGTGATGAGGTAAATAATGACCTGTTTTTCGGTCATCGTGTTCAACAACTTCAATAAATTTACTGTTAAGTTGTTGTTGGATAAGTTGATGATACATGTTCAGTTTGTCCGGCTGCTTCTGTAGTCGTGTTAATTGATACTGCAATTGTGAGGCTGCCATAAAATAATTAACTGGAAGTTGTGGATGATCCAACTTCCATGGGAGTCTTACCCAGTATTGTTTATTTGCATAGACAACTGTATCCAGGTATTCCTGGTAAGTCACCGTATCATCAGGACTTGGTTGTTCAGGGATAATGCCTAAAGTGTCTAAATCCCACAAACGATGTATTGGTGGGTCAGACTCAATATCCTCAGATATTTCCCTGAAACGTAGGGGTGACTGTTCCAAGCCTAGTCACGACACTATTATATTATTAGATTGTTGGTTTGTGGACGTTGGACCTTGTCTGAAAAGCACCGGTCCTGTAAGCAATTTGCCTCCTGCGGACGACAACAAATTCATTCCGTGTTGTCTAGTGCATCCAGTTATAAACTTGTAATAATGATCCGCGCCTATAAGTATTCCAACATCTGTGAGGCAGTCAGAATTTATTTTATAATCTGCTAGCCTCATGCGGTTTCGTTTAAGATGTCTCGCAGTGCGAGCTAATCCTGTGACCTGCAGGTCTGTAGGAAGTTTATCTACTACTACCGCTTGTATTGTACTAGTAGAAGATCCGAGTCTTACTAATACTTTAACTACCTTGTAGTCACGAGGTCCACTATTTGACAAGAAACCAGAAATATTTAACCTCACACTTTTGGCAGGTTTTAAATTTAACTCATCTACCAACTGTTGTGTAATGAAGGTTTTCTGTTAACCTTGGTCAAAAAGACCTCTAGTGTTAATTCTAGATCTTCGGTTTATTAGTTTAAGTTGAGCTGTAGGCAGAGTAGTATTATTGCCTGACTCAGTAGCAAGTACATTTACTTCTTGATGCACTTTGCAATATTGCACTGCGGTAGAATTCGTGGAATTCTCCCCAGTGGTCATGGTTGGTGTAGAAGATTTTCTACATAAGGCGTAGTGGTGTACACCTTGGTTACATCGGTTGCAGGAACGTAGCTGCACTGCACATTTCTTGGGATCATGAGAGCCCATGCACTTGTGCAATTCTTGCAACCTTTTAACCCTAACATTATAAGTAGGATAAACAGAGAATTGATAAGTGGTGTGTCCCTGATTGCAGAACAGACACCTTCTCTGGTTAATAGACTTAGTCTCTTTAGTAGACAAGTCATTGGTTATCTCAGAAGGAGACACCGAATATGTACCTACATTTCCACTTCTTTTCCCAGTGGATGGAGTAGCTTTGGGTTTATATTTATTAGACTTACTCAGAGTCTGTTTAGGTTGGACTGAAGTATCAGTATTAGTTGGTTTAGACTCAGGTTTAATTTTATCATGAGTCTTCAACCTGTTAACCGTTATCCTCAATCCCTCGAATATTTGGTCAAGAGTGAGAAACTCGGTATTATAATGTGAGCAGAGCTCTGTCAAGACATTTCGAGGTAATTTCCTCTGCAATAGTAACTTGATAGACCATTCTGAAGCAGGTATATTAACTTTAGTACCTAAGGCCTTTACTAGAGACTCTACTTCTAGTCTGAAGCTTTGAAGTGACTCTGGTCTACTATTTGGTGCATTTAGATCTAGTAATTGATAATAGAGGGTAGCTATACTTAACTCTTTGTTGCAATAGTTCAACTTCAAGAGTTTTATAGCTTCCTCATAATTACTCTCATCAAGAGTGAGGTTATGTATGACTTTTTTAGCCTCTCCTTTGAGAAGACTAAGTAGGTATGAAAATTTAGAAACCTTGTCTAGAGACGGCTTCTTATGGATGTGAACTTCAAAGGAAGTCCAAAAAATGTCCCAATTTTCTGTATCTAATCCTGAAAATGTAGGTAAGTCTAAAGTAGGTAAACGATCCTCTGGTAGTTGGTTATTGAAGTGAGACCCCGTGTTACTGGCATTGGATCCAGATTGTTTTGCTAATTTAGATAGCCTGATAATTATATCTTGAGTCTCATCTTCATACTGGGAGATGTCGTCTACAATTTGACTTACTTGATCAGGATCGATTTCTACAGTATTTAGCAGATCAAGGTAAGATTGACTTGCAGATTTGACTTGATCAAATTTCAGATCAGCCACTCTAACTGATGTCTCCAAGTGATAAGAGTCAATGGGAGTATCTTTAGTTAAGCCCTCAGCCTTGTTAATTAATCTGGTCAAATGACCTTTAAGGCCAATGTAGGTTCTCCTTAATTGCTCAGGAGTAGCCATGTTGGGCTTAGGTCCAAACTTCATGGGATTAGTATATGTATTACTAATGAAGCTTGGGTACTTGTTCATTAGTGGACAAGTAACATTAAATGTAGCCTAATTTAAGGTGGCTATTTATACTTTACCTCACTTGAGGTTGAATGTACCTACCTACCTAACAACAAATAGCTAGATATTTTGTGCACTGTCTGAACTTCACCATTAGTTCTCGTCCGGTTAGCTCTTCTATATCACCATCAGAGTTAATGGAGATTATCCAGCAATACACAAAATAGATACACAAAATAATGCATACAAGAGAAATATTATGGAGACACTCCAATCAAAGTTATCTCAAAAATTTAATCCCACCCTGTTTAGGGTCAGCACAAATAGTATAATACATACACTACTGACTAGCTTAGGTCTAGTCGTGATAATTCCTAACTAAGAACTATAAAGTTATTTAGTCTGGGCTTGTACCAAATTCAGCACAATCTCAGCCTAAATTCTACCTAATAACATTGGTAAAGATTATTGTGGTGCAGTAAGGTGAATATAGTTGTGCTGTATTTTTGGGTTTTTTGTTTTATAAGGGTGCACTTGCACACACAAGTGAAAACATAAAGGTTATGAGCTGATGCTCCTGGTGACCTAAAGATTCATACTTCTGTATGAGGTATAGGTCTAAGTGTTGTGGGTAATTGGCTATGACCCACTAAAGCTACCTTATACATGAGGTGAAAGTAGCAATATGTTAGTGTGATTTAGACTAACTGATGTGTAACACTATTAGTTGACATAATTAACTAAATAGTTAGTCTAGCTTATATCACACAAGGATTAGTTATTAATGATTAATATTTGTAATTATAAATTTAATGCCTATCCGGTTCGATAAGGACCATAATGTGGGACATTTGGGGCTTGAATCTAATTATTTAAATATTAATATAGTAAATTAAATTACGAAGGACCACCCGCTTTTAAAGTAAAAAGGGAAACTGAGAAATTATGATCATTAGGTAATTCCTAGATGAACCAGTAACTATGGATAAAATACTAGAGAATATGATCATAGAAATAATTAATGGGCTGTATAATTAAATGAATCAAACCTCAAACACCTACATTGGGGGGTTATTACTGGAACTCAGTACGTCCAGGAACTAGTGTGGTTCGTTCACTAATCCAATGTATAATAATCTAATCCTATGAATACTTATGATATCATTATCGTTATCAGTTGACTATTTCCTTAACAGCATGAACTCCTGTATGCTAATCCCCACAATCACCAAACCTACCCGAGTCACTCAAACATCAGCCACTACCTTGGACCACATATGGACAAACATAACAGCTCCCCTTGTATCTGGTATAATCTACGACAGAACAACTGACCACTATCCTACCTTTCTCATAGCGAACATGGACATAACACCACCAAAAAGCAAGAAACTTTCATTTAGGCTACACAGTGAATCAGCTTTAGACAATCTTACAGAGGCACTTTACCATATTAACTGGGATTCTGAATTCAATAATGCCCATGATATAAATTCATTAGCTAACCTCTTCATCTCCAAAACTCTAAGCCTCTACAACCTTCATTGTCCCCTTCTTACCAAGCAAGTAACTGACAAAAGATTAAACAATCCATGGCTCACAAGTGGCATTCTCAACTCAATCAACAAGAAACATGAATAAGAAAAGAAAGTTAGGATTGGCCTAGTTTCAAAGGAAGTAGCTAAAAGGTACTCATCAATGCTTACCAGTATCATAAGAAAGGCAAAACTTGCATATTATGTGAATAGATTCAATGAAGCAAAAGGCAACATGAAAAGCATTTGGAAAACTATCTCTAGTATCCTAGGAACTAAACAACACTCACATAACCAAATAAAACTCTACAAGGATGGGGGGTATACCGTCAACTGACTTAGAAATGGCAAATAAATTTAATAGTTTCTTTTCATCGGTTGGTGCTAATCTTGCCAGTAAAATCCCACAGACTAAGACACATATTAACACATATCTCTCAGGCAGCTATCCAAACTCTCTTCTCCTTTCACCAATCAGCCCGGCAGATGTTGTGTCCATCATACATTCTCTAAAAACCAAGGCAGGGAACACCAGTGAAATTCCGTCCATTGTGTACAAGAGAGCCTCCCATGCCCTTGCCCCACCCATAGCACTACTGTTCAACAAATCTATAGAGTATCACACCTTCCCTGATATCCTCAAAAAAGCAAGAGTAAAGCCAGTCCATAAAGGAGGCAATCCGGCGGACATAAACAATTATAGACCAATATCAAATCTACCCATTCTATCAAAAATATTTGAAAAAATTATTTACAAACAGCTCTATTCCTACCTCGTAAAATTCGACATACTCAGCCCCTGCCAGTTTGGCTTCCGGTCCCAAAAGAGCACCAATGATGCAATCATTAGTCTCCTTGACATTATCTACTCAGCCCTTGACAAAAATGAGTTTCCGATTGGACTCTTCATTGACCTAAGAAAAGCCTTTGATACTGTTAATCACAACTACCTCTTACTTAAACTCCAGCATTATGGAATCCGAGGCCTTGCCCTTGACTACATCCGATCCTATCTTAGTGACAGACACCAATATGTAACCATCAATGATACAACTTCTTCCACTCTACCAATTACCGTTGGAGTGCCACAGGGCAGCATCTTAGGACCTCTTCTATTTCTTATATATATAAACGATCTGCCTAATGTCTCTAATATTCTCAAACCTATATTGTTTGCTGACGATACTACCCTTATCTACTCAAACCTCAACCCACATACACTAAATAATGTTGTGAATAATGAATTAAAAAAAGTCCACTTATGGATGTCAACGAACAAACTAACATTAAACATCAAAAAGACTTACTACATCTTATTTGGAAGCAAATCATCAAATGCAATTCAGCTACAGATAGACAACATTAACATCAGTAATAAAAATGATGGCAAGTTTCTTGGCCTATTCCTAGACAAGAGACTCAACTTCAGCACCCACATTCAACACATAACTAAGAAAGTTTCTAAGACAGTTGGTATACTCTCCAAAATCAGATATTATGTTCCTAACTCTGCTTTCCTCTCACTATATTATGCACTAATCTACCCCTATCTTAATTATGGTATCTGTGCATGGGGGTCTACCACTGCAAACCACCTTAAGCCCATCATCACACAGCAAAAATCTGCTATCAGAATTATAACTAACTCTGCTTTCAGACAACACTCAGCTCCCTTGTTTAAATCCCTAAACTTGCTAAATATTAACTCCCTCCACACATTCTCTTGTGTCAACTACATTTACAAAACCCTGTTCTTAAATGCAAACCATGCTCTGAAACTCTCCCTGGACAGATGTAATAGGACCCATTATCACCACACCAGAAATAAATATCTCTTTGATATCCCCAGGGTCAAACTTAATCTGTGTAAACACTCTATGCAAATTAAGGGACCTAGTCTATTGAACTCACTCCCTAGTGAATTGAAAAACTGTAAAACTTTTGCCTTATTTAAAAGCAAAACCAAAAAGTACCTAACTTCATCTTCTTAGTTTCCTACACTGAGCTTCAAATTTGCTCTGTACCTAGTGTTACCCAATCTCCTAATTTTTATGTAATATCAAACAACCTTATCATTGTGTTCATTGCTGTCTTCTTTTATGTGCTAGCCGTATGCTGTATTGTGACTACCAATTTTTGTCAACTACCATTCAAGCTGTCATTGCAATCAATCTTATATTGTTTCTGCTGTATTGTGCCTACCAATTTGTTGCCAACTACCATTTTAAGCTGTCATTGCAATCAATCTTAGCTACCTATGTGCTTTAATATACTGTACCTACAATTTTCTCTCATCTTTTTTTTTCATTCCATGTAATCTGTTATCATTTTTTTGTCTATAAATTTTGCAAGTATTTACCTCCTTAAAATTTTCTTAGATTAAGGACCTGCCCGAAACGCTGCGCGTGCTAGTGGCTTTACAAGACTGTAATTACCATATTTGTATCCTCACATTCCTTATGTACATTCTTGTATATGCATAAATAAATAAATAAATAAATAAATAAAGTTTAAGTTAAAAACGAAGCTATACCTAATAAATTCCCTGTAACCTACCTTACCCTTCTATTGTCAACCAATGTCTGTTATTCTTTAAAGAGCGCTGTTTGTCGACATAATTGTATTTGTGCTGCTTTTTCATCTATGTTTTCATTTCTTGTTTTCATTCTACCCATTATGCTCAATTAGTATTAAGCTTGTCATTTAAGTTTATCATGCCCGAAACGCTTTGCGTAATAGTGGCTTTAGGCATTGTATGTACTAGCTCTACCTATAAGTCAACCAATCCTTGTAAAAATTTATTGTATGTATGTACCTTACCTAAATAAAATTGTATTGTATTGTATTGTATTGTATCATTAATGGGAACATAGATTATGAACATAATAATAATAAGCATAATAAACACATGTTAATCCAATAAACAGAGTTCTGCATGTAAAAGAGTACAGATAATAAATGAGAGGAATACAAAGGAATCTTAGCTTAATGACGATTCCTTAGAAGTTAGTCACGACGCTTCCTCTGATTCTCCTGGACTCGGCATGGAACACTAGGAGTTGATTAACATGGGAAAGGACGGCTCGGAGAATTCTTCTCACACGCTGTAAAATAAATGTTTACAGTAGCAACAAATTAAACTACTGTATTTCTATGCTCAATAATTTAATATTAATGGTAAATGAAGGAAAATGACCTGTGATTTATTGTTGTTATACGTCGTCACGACAAGCTACCCAGCTATAAGTCTACACCCTATCAGATGCATCAAATAAGGATAAGATACTTAGCTAATATGGGCACTGTGTAAGTTTAGGCTTGCCGAAATTCGCGTCCCAGGCTCTGGCTTAGCCTATCCTGGATAATGACGCGCTTCACTGGCCGGTCACATGGAGTCACAAAGAACCAAAATTTAACAGGTTCTGTGAATGACACTGACACCAGGTGAAGGTATTGTCTGCAAGGCTCTTCACACCTCACAGTGGCGAGTTTCTTCTGGAGAATGGATAGCGTTTACCCTGATGACTGGGTAATGGCGTCTCCTCGTGAGCAACACGTGAACAGGTCCGCTCGGGGGCGATTCAGCACGTGCACTGGCGTCCTCTCCCGCACCGCCCCGCGTCCCGCGTTTATTAACCAAATTATTATTATGGATATCATCATTTCTCGCGGTTGTGCTTGAAATGCTCGGCTTAGGACGGGTTTATTATTTGGAAGAGTTAAATAATATCATTTGCCAGTGCTATGATAGTAAACGTATAATGGAGAAGAATTAATGTCTCTCCATGGCATTCACGCGTGACGTTAATTTTTATTACTAGATATCTGCTATAACTATAAACTCTCTATTTGGCTTTAGTTGGAGGTCAGTTTATCTGTAATTAATTATCACACAGAACACCATTTGTTATAGAGAATCGAATTCAATTCTCAGGCACATTGGATATAAATGTGTTTATTACAATGAAATCTGACGCAATACTGGCGTCGTGTGACGTAAGAATTCTAGCCTATTGTACAGATGTAATTATTAGTACATGTGAATTCTACGTTGTGTTAATTTTACTTACTACAATGATTAGTAGAATTAGTAATAATTAATGAGAATACAACAGTGTTGGAAATTTCCAACAATAATGTTGTTAGTGGAGTACCTCAGGGCTCTGTCCTGGGACCTCTGTTGTTTATAATATATATAAGAACATAAGAACATAAGAACAACGGTAACTGCAGAAGGCCTATTGGCCCATTCGAGGCAGCTCCTATTCTATAACCACCCAATCCCACTCATATACTTGTCCAATCCGCGCTTGAAACAATCGAGGGACCCCACCTCCACCACGTTACGCGGCAATTGGTTCCACAAATCAACAACCCTGTTACTGAACCAGTATTTACCCAAGTCTTTCCTAAATCTAAACTTATCCAATTTATACCCATTGTTTCGTGTTCTGTCCTGTGTTGATACTTTTAATACCCTATTAATATCCCCCTTGTTATGTCCATTCACCCACTTGTAAACCTCTATCATGTCGCCCCTAACTCTTCGCCTTTCCAGTGAATGCAACTTAAGCTTTGTTAATCTTTCTTCATATGAAAGATTTCTAATTTGGGGAATTAACTTAGTCATCCTACGCTGGACACGTTCAAGTGAATTTATATCCATTCTATAATATGGCGACCAAAACTGAACTGCATAATCTAAATGGGGCCTAACTAGAGCAAGATATAGCTTGAGAACCACACCAGGTGTCTTGTTACTAACGCTGCGATTAATAAATCCAAGTGTCCGATTTGCCTTATTACGAACATTTACGCATTGATCCTTTTGTTTTAAATTCTTACTAATCATAACTCCCAGATCCCTTTCGCAATCCGACTTCGCAATCACAACACCATCTAGCTCGTATCTTGTAACTCTATCATCATTACCTAACCTCAGAACTTTACATTTATCAGCATTAAACTGCATCTGCCAATCCTTTGACCATTTCAAAACCCTATCTAGATCAACTTGAAGTGATAGTGAGTCCTCCTCCGAATTAATTTCCCTACCGATTTTCGTATCATCGGCAAATTTGCAAATGTTGCTACTCAAACCTGAATCTAAATCATTTATATATATTATAAACAACAGAGGTCCCAGGACAGAGCCTTGAGGCACTCCACTTACAACATTTTCCCACTCTGACTTGATTCCATTTATACTAACTCTCTGTTTCCTTTGGTATAGCCATGCCCTAATCCAGCTTAATATAGCACCCCCAATACCATGAGACTCTATCTTTTTAATCAGTCTTTCATGTGGCACTGTATTAAAAGCTTTGCTAAAGTCAAGGTATACAACATCGCAATCCTTACCACTATCAACTGCCTCAACAATGCTAGAATAAAAAGATAACAAATTTGTTAAACATGAACGGCCATTTATAAAACCATGTTGAGACTCAATTATTAATTTATGTTTTTCAAGATGAAGACGAATTTTATTTGCTATTATAGATTCGAGTAACTTTCCCACAATAGACGTTAGGCTAATTGGTCGATAGTTAGACGCAAGTGATCTATCTCCTTTCTTAAAAACTGGTATCACATTAGCAACTTTCCAAAACTCTGGCACTCTGCCTGACTCTATTGATTTATTAAATATGGTTGACAGTGGGTCACAAAGCTCCTCTTTGCATTCTTTAAGCACCCTGGCAAACACTTCATCCGGCCCTGGGGATTTGTTTGGTTTGAGTTTTACTATTTGTTTAAGAACATCCTCCCTGGTAACTGCTAAACTCGTCAACCTGTCCTCGTCCCCACCCACATAGACTTGTTCAGCTGAAGGCATATTGTTAAGTTCCTCTTTAGTAAATACAGATACAAAATATTTATTAAAAATACTACTCATCTCTTCATCACTATCTGTTATTTGACCTGTATCAGTTTTTAATGGACCTATCCTTTCCCTAGTCTTAGTACGATATAACTGAAAAAACCCTTTAGGATTTGTCTTTGCTTGCCCTGCTATGCGAACTTCATAGTTTCTTTTTGCTTTCCTTATCTCTTTTTTAACATTTCTAACCAGTTGTACGAATTCCTGTTCTAAAGTGACCTCCCCATTTTTAATCCTTTTGTACCAAGCTCTCTTTTTACCTATAAGGTTCTTCAAATTCTTTGTTATCCACTTTGGGTCATTAGTATTCGATCATTCGATTCGATTCGATTAGTATTCGATTATATAAATGATTTAGATTCAGGTTTGAGTAGCAACATTTGCAAATTTGCTGATGATACGAAAATCGGTAGGGAAATTAATTCGGAGGAGGACTCACTATCACTTCAAGTTGATCTAGATAGGGTTTTGAAATGGTCAAATGATTGGCAAATGCAGTTTAATGCTGATAAATGTAAAGTTCTGAGGCTAGGTAATGATGATAGAGTTACAAGATACGAGCTAGATGGTGTTGAGATTGCGAAGTCGGATTGCGAAAGGGATCTGGGAGTTATGATTAGTAAGAATTTAAAACAAAAGGATCAATGCATGAATGTTCGTAATAAGGCGAATAGGACACTGGGATTTATTAATCGAAGCGTTAGTAACAAGACACCTGGTGTGGTTCTTAAGCTATATCTTGCTCTGGTTAGGCCCCATTTAGATTATGCAGTTCAGTTTTGGTCGCCGTATTATAGAATGGATATAAATTCACTTGAACGTGTCCAACGTAGGATGACTAAGTTAATTCCCCAAATTAGAAATCTTTCATATGAAGAAAGATTAACAAAGCTTAAGTTGCATTCACTGGAAAGGCGAAGAGTTAGGGGTGACATGATAGAGGTTTACAAGTGGATGAATGGACATAACAGGGGGATATTAATAGGGTATTAAAAATATCAACACAACACAGAACACGAAACAATGGGTATAAATTGGATAAGTTTAGATTTAGGAAAGACTTGGGTAAATACTGGTTCAGTAACAGGGTTGTTGATTTGTGGAACCAATTGCCGCGTAACGTGGTGGAGGTGGTGTCCCTCGATTGTTTCAAGCGCGGGTTGGACATGTATATGAGTGGGATTGGGTGGTTATAAATAGGAGCTGCCTCGTATGGGCCAATAGGCCTTCTGCAGTTGCCTTTGTTCTTATGTTCTTATGGGTTGGACATGTATATGAGTGGGATTGGGTGGTTATAAGTAGGAGCTGCCTCGTATGGGCCAATAGGCCTTCTGCAGTTGCCTTTGTTCTTATGTTCTTATGATCCATGTGTGCTGAAGTTTTATAGCTGGAGCTGAAAGATCCTGTCGAGATGACTTCTTCAAAGAGGCTATTAGCTTCCCACACATTGTGTATGAGAAGTACTCCAGTACTTGGCCTACAGAGTTACCAGATCTGATTTGCAGAAACTAGTGAACGAAAGTATTATGGAGATGAAATTGTTAATAATATATTTTTTTGAGATTCATATGACTTGCAGATTAAAAACCAACCTTATTTTAAAATAGTACACTAAAGTACATAGCAAATTGCGAAATTCGTAGCTTTAACTACTTTAAAGTACACTAAAGCACATAGCAAATTGCGAAATTCGTAGCTTTAACTACTTTAAAGCTAAATACAAATAAATGCTTTGAAAATAAGCACAATATGCCAATTCAAGCGGAATCTGGCAACTGTTGTTGTTGTTAAAGATTCGCTACCTGGAACAAATTTCCAAGTAGCACGGGCTATGGTGAGCCCGTAGTGCCGTTAAGACGATCTGGCAACTCTGATTTTGCATGTAAACATTGACTTGCATTCACAGTGTAGTTATTTATTTTTCAACAATTTAAAATGGGTTATAAAAATACACACATTGGTACATTATTGTAAAGGCACTATACTACATACATATATATAAATTTGTTGCAAGTCGAGCAACAAATATTTTACATTGAACAACAAATGAGATTGGAAAAGCATTATTGCCACCTCTGCTATACAGAAAAAAATACACCCCAGACACACCCTGTGGGTAGTAATGGACCACCATACCGACACTATGAGGGGTAGTGGACCCCATAATAACACTATGGGCGATAGTGGACACTATACAAACACTATGGGCGGTAGTTGACTTCATAGCGACCTTGTGGGTGGTAGTGGACCCCCTACCGACCCTGTGGGCGGTAGTGGACCCCTAAAGACCCTGTGGCGGTAGTGGACCCCCAGCCGACCCTGTGGGCGGTAGCCATCCTGTGGGTTGCGGTAGTAGACCCCCTACCGACCCTGTGGGCGGTAGTGGACCCCTACCGACCCAGTGGGCGGTAGTGGACCCCTACCGACCCTGTGGGCGGTATAGGACCCCCTACCGACCCTGTGGGCGGCAGTGGACCCCCTACCGACCCTGTGGGTTGCGGTAGTGAACCCCCTACCGACCCTGTGGGCGGTAGTGGCCCCCTACCAACCCTGTGGGCGGTAGCCATCCAGTGGGTGGCGGTAGTGGACCCCATACCGACCCTGTGGGCGGTAGTGGACCCCCTACCGACCCTGTGGGCGGCAGTGGACCCCTACCAATCCTGTGGGTGGTAGTGGAACCCCTGCCGACCCTGTGGGCGGTAGTGGACTCCTACCGACCCTGTGGGCGGTGACCATCTTGTGGGTGGCGGTAGTGGACCCCCTGCCGACCCTGTGGGCGGTAGTGGACCCCCTACCGACTCTGTGGGCGGTAGTGGACCCCTACCAATCCTGTGGGCGGTAGTGGACCCCCTGCCGACCCTGTGGGCGGTAGTGGACCCCATACCGACCCTGTCGGTGGCAGTGGACCCCATACCGACCCTGTGGGCGGTAGTGAACCCCCTACCGACCCTGTGGGCGGCAGTGGACCCCCTACCAACCCAGTGGGCGGTAGTGGACCCCCTACCGACCTTGTGGGCGGCTGTTGACCCTATATACTAATCCTGTGGGCGATACTGGACCCTATACTCATCCTGTGGGTGGTTGGAGCCCCATACCCATCCTGTGGGTGATAGTGGATGCCATACTCATCCTGTGGGTGGTATTGGACCCCATTCCCATCCTGTGGGTGGTTGTGAGCCCCATACCCAGCCTGTCGGTGGTAGTGGATGCCATACACATCCAGTGGGTGGTATTGGACCCCTTACCCATTCTATGGGTGGTTGGAGCCCCATACCCATCCTGTGGGTGGTAGTGGACGCCATACTCATCCTGTGGGTGGTATTGTACCCTATACCCATCCTGTGGGTGGTTGTGAGCCCCATACCCATCCTGTGGGTGGTAGTGGACGCCATACACATCCAGTGGATGGTATTCGACCCCATACCCTTCCTGTGGGTGGATGTGATCCCCATACCCATCCTGCGGGTGGATGTGACCCCCCCATACCCATCCTGTGGGTGGTATTGGACCCCTTACCCAGCTAACAGGTGGTAGTGGACAATATACCCATCCTATAGTTGGTATAGTAGACACCATACTATGCTGTTTGCAGTAGTTTTCCCCATAGACATTCCAACGTAACATCGTTTTCTGTTAGCGTTCCTACAAATCTTTAAAGATTTTTAAAGCACAAACTATGGTATTTAATATTGATTGGTGAAGCACTGTTATTCTATGTAATAATTTATAGTGCTTATTATAATTTACTAAGAACAACTAATATTTCTCAAAACAAAACTACGAGCCTTCAATAGGATGTAGCTGATCTGTAATATTCTAAGAGCATGGACAATAGTAGGTAAATTTCACAACCCATGTGGGACCTGAAAACTACAATTTTCATTATAATTGAACCAATCACGCTTATTCTGCTATCTACGTTGATGGATGGGTACTGTGCGACGTAAATTGGTACGTGAGGAAGAGTTTGGGCCTTGGAAAAAAAGGTAACTGGGAATATATCACATATGTACTAATTCACATTCAACATATTGACTTTAAGCATTAAGTCATATATATATATATTTTTTTTAGATATATACAAGAGTTGTTACATTCTTGTACAGCCACTAGTACGCGTAGCGTTTCGGGCAGGACCCTGGAATACGATCCCCTGCCGTGAAGAATCGTTTTTTCATCCAAGTACACATTTTACTGTTGCGTTAAACAGAGGCTACAGTTAAGGAATTGCGCCCAGTAAATCCACCCCGGCCAGGATACGAACCCATGACATAGCGCACGCGGAAAGCCAGGCGAGTGTCTTACCACTACACCACGGAGACTATATATGCTGTCTTGTGTGAGAACGGGTTGTTCAGATGGGGTAAATCTTGTCTTACTGGCTTAATAGAATTCTACGATCAGGTGACAACGATTAAGCAAAAAAAGAGAAGGCTGGGCAGACGGCATTTTTTTTTTGGACTGTCGGAAAGCCTTTGATACAGTCCCTCATAAGAGGCTGGTACATAAGCTGGAGAGACAGGCAGGAGTAACTGGGAAAGAGCTCCAGTGGATAAGGGAATACCTAAGCAATAGGAAGCAAAGAGTTACAGTGAGGGGTGAGACCTCAGATTGGCGTGAAGTCACCAGAGGAGTCCCACAGGGCTCTGTACTAGGTCCTATCCTGTTTCTGAGATACGTAAACGATCTCCCGGAAGGTATAGACTCATTCCTCTCAATGTTTGCTGACGATGCCAAAATTATGAGAAGGATTAAGACAGAGGAGGACTGCTTGAGGCTTCAAGAAGATCTAGAGAAACTACAGGAATGGTCGAACAAATGGTTGTTAGAGTTTAACCCAAGCAAATGCAATGTAATGAAGATAGGTGTAGGGAGCAGGAGGCCAGTTACAAGGTATCATTTGGGAGATAAAATTCTACAAGAGTCAGATAGAGAGAGAAATACCTGGGGGTTGATATCACGGCAGACCTGTCCCCTGAAGCCTATATGAAGAGGATAACATCAGCAGCATATGCCAGGTTGGCTAACAAAAGAACAGCATTTAGACACTTGTGCTAGGAATCACTCAGAACTTTGTATACCACCTATGTCAGACCAATAATGGAGTAAGCAGCCCCAGCATGGAGTCCATATCAAGTAGAGCATAAGACCAAACTGGAAAAAGTTCAAAGGTTTGCCACCAGACTAGTACCCGGGTTGAGAGGTGTGAGCTACGAGGAGAGACTACGGGGAATTAAACCTCACGTCTCAAGAAGACAGAAGAGTTAGGGGGGATATGATCACCAAGTACAAGATTCTCAGATGAATTGACAGGGTAGATAAAGACGGGCTATTTAACACAAGGGGCACACGCACTAGGGGACACAGGTGGAAACTGAGTGCCCAAATGAGCCACATAGATATTAGAAAGACTTTTTTTAGTGTCAGAGTGATTGACAAATGGAATGCATTAGGCAGTGATGTGGTGGAGGCTGACTCCGTACACAGTTTCAAGTGTAGATATGATAGAGCCCAATAGGCTCAGGAACCTGTACACCAGTTGATTGTCTGATGAGGGGCGGGACCAAAGAGCCAGAGCTCAACCCCCGCAAGCACATATAGGTGAATAGGTGAGTACAGTACTAACACTACACTCACTCCCCCATATACAGTAATACCACTACACACTCTCCCACACACACAGTACTACCACTACACATTCTCCCTCACACACAGTACTACCGCTACACACTCTCCCCACATACAGTACGACTACTACACACTCTTCCCAACATACTGTACGACCACTACACACTCTCTCTCACACACAGTACTACCACTACACACTCTACCCCCACACACAGTACTACCAATACACACACTCCCCCACCCACAGTACTACCACTACACACTCTCTCCCCCCCACACAGTACAACCACTACACACTCTCCTTCCACACACAGTACGACCATTACGCACACTCCCCCACCCACAGTACTACCACTACACACTCTCTCCCCCCCACACAGTACAACCACTACACACTCTCCTTCCACACACAGTACTACCACTACACACACTCTCCCCACAAACAGTACAACCACTACACACTCTTCCCCACTCACAGTCCGACCACTACACACACTCTCCCCACAAACAGTACAACCACTACACACTCTTCCCCACTCACAGTCCGACTACTACACACTCTCCCCCGACACACAGTACTACCACTACACACTCTTCCCCACACACAGTACGACCACAACACACTCTCCCTAACTCACAGTACTCCACTACACACTCTCCCCCACACACAGTACTACCTATACACACTCTCCCCCACACACAGTACTACTACTACACACTCTCCCCACCACACAGTGTACCACTTATACAATACACATGTAGTACCAATATTTAAAAAGGGTGACAGACAAGAGGCACTGAACTACAGGCCAGTGTCCTTAACTTGTATACCATGCAAGGTGATGCAGAAGATTGTGAGAAAAAACCTAGTAACACATCTGGAGAGAAGAGACTTCGTGACAACCCATCAACATGGGTTCAGGGAGGGTAAATCTTGCCTTACAGGCTTGATAGAATTCTATGATCAGGTGACAAAGATTAAGCAAGAAAGAGAAGGATGGGCGGATTGCATTTTTTTGGACTGTCGGAAAGCCTTTGACACAGTACCCCATAAAAGGTTAATGCATAAGCTGGAGAAACAGGCAGGAGTAACTGGTAGGGCGCTCCAGTGGATAAGGGAGTACCTAAGCAATAGGAAGCAGACAGTTATAGTGAGCTACGAGCCTCAGAATGAGGTGAGACCTCAGAATGGCGGGAAGTTACCAGTGGAGTCCCACAGGGCTCTGTGCTTGAACCTATCCTGTTTCTGATATACGTAAATGATCTCCCAGAGGGTATAGACTCATTCTTCTCAATGTTTGCTGACGACGCCAAAATTATGAGAAGGATTAAGACAGAGGAGGACAGCTTGAAGCTTCAAGAAGACCTGGACAAGCTGCAGGAATGGTCGAACAAATGGATGTTAGAGTTTAACCCAAGGAAGTGTAATGTAATGAAGATAGGGGTAGGAAGCAGGAGACCAGATACAAGGTATCACTTGGGAGATGAATTACTTCAAGAGTCAAAGAGAGAGAAAGACCTGGGGGTTGATATCACGCCAGACCTGTCCCCTGAAGCTCATATCAAGAGGATAACAACAGCAGCATATGCCAGGTTGGCTAACATAAGAACGGCCTTTAGAAACTTGTGTAAGGAATCTTTCAGAACATTATATACCACATATGTCAGACCAATCCTGGAGTATGCGGCTCCAGCATGGAGTCCATATCTAGTCAAACACAAGACTAAACTGGAAAAGGTTCAAAGGTTTGCCACCAGACTAGTACCCGAGCTGAGAGGTATGAGCTACGAGGAGAGACTACGGGAATTGAACCTCACTGCGTTGGAAGACAGAAGAGTTAGGGGGGACATGATCACCACATTCAAGATTCTCAAGGGGAATCGACAGGGTTGATAAAGACAGACTATTTAACACAAGGGGCACACACACTAGGGGACACAGGTGGAAACTGAGTGCCCAAATGAGCCACAGAGATATTAGAAAGAACTTTTTTAGTGTCAGAGTGGTTGACAAATGGAATGCATTAGGAAGCAATGTGGTGGAGGCTGACTCCACACACAGTTTCAAGTGTAGATATGATAGAGCCCAATAGGCTCAGGAACCTGTACACCTGTTGATTGACGGTTGAGAGGCAGGACCAAAGAGCCAGAGCTCAACCCCCGCAAGCACAACTAGGTGAGTACAACTAGGTGAGTACAGTACTAACAATACACACTCTCCCCCACACACAGTAATACTAATACACACTCTCCCCAACATATAGTACGACCACAACACACTCTCCCCAACATACAGAACGACCACTACACACTCTCCCTCACACACGTTACTACCACTACACACTCTACCCCACACAACGTACCACCACTACACATACTCCTCCAAACACAGTACTACCACTACACACTCTCCCCAACACACAGTACTACCACTACACACTCTCCCTCACACATAGTACAACCAAGACACACTCTTCCCCACACACAGTACTACCACTACACATACTCCCCCTTATTCAGTTCGACCAATACACACTCTTCCGAACATACAGTTCGACCACTACAAACTCTCCCCAACATACAGTACTACCAATACACACTGTTCCCCCACATACAGTACGACCACTACACATACTCTGCCACACACAGTACTACCACTACACACTCTCCTCTGCACAGTACTACCACTACACACTCTCCTCTGCACAGTACTACCACTACACACTCTGCCACACACATTACTACCACTACACACTCTCCTCTGCACAGTACTACCACTACACACTCTTCCCCCACACAGTACTACCACTACACACTCTTCCCCACTCAGTACTACCACTACACACTCTCCCCAACACATAGTACTATAACTACACACACTCCTCCACACACAGTGCAACAACTACACAATTTCCCCTACACAGTACTACCATTACACACTCTCCCAACACACAGTACTACACTACAAACACTCCCCCACACAGTACTTCCACTCCACACTCTCCCCTACAAATAGTACTACCACTACACACTTCCCCGACAGACACAGTTCTACCACTACACACTCTTCCCCAACACATAGTACTACCACTACACACACTCCGAGGTCGACTGCTAGCGGCCGTGGAGTGAGGACGTTACCGACCTGTCATGTTCACAGAAAATGGTACCATCCGCTTTCTATGTGCGGCGGCTGGGACGCCAGAGAAGGAAGGTAAACAAGAGAGCGTACAGGACGCCCGCCAAGCTTGGTAGCTACTAGTCATGTAATCATATTAAGTATTAAAGTCAGTAACCAAGTCATGACTTTACATCAACCCTACAGCCAAGACTTCCCCAGTAACACACAAACACCACATTGGCGACGAGGATGGACTGTGAACGCAGGTATTTGTTCAGTTTCAAACACAAGGGAGAAGCATGATGCCTGGAGGAGGAAGAGAAGCTGTGAGCGCCATACCCGATGCTGTATGCTAACCGATGCTGTGTGCTAACCAATGCTGTGTGCTAAACGATGCTGTGTGCTAACCAATGCTGTGTGCTACCCAAGCTGTGCTGAAGAAACTGTACTGAAGAATCTGCCGACGTTGTGTACGAAACGACGCATTGATGTGTACAAAACCTGATGTTTTGGTTACGAAACGACGCTTCGTGCTACAAAATTCATCACACTGAACCAACTGCTGTACCAACTGCTGCTGTACCAACTGTTGCACCAACTGCTGTACCAACTGCTGCTGTACCAACTGCTGTGCCAACTGCTGTGCTGCTGCTGTGAGTAGGAACAACACATGTACACAAGGGCTAGGTAAGAAGTCAGTTGCTGCTATATTGTGCACTGTTGTGAACTTTTGCATTAAAATGCTTGTGTGCTTTGCAAAATTAAAGTAATTACAGTGAATTCTTGACTAACATATACAGTGCAGTAAGTGTTTAATATTCTGAGGAACATTTAAGTGATAAGTTACATTTATTCAGTAAAAATGGCAAATATACCTCAGTTTCCTGCATTTGATCCTGACTGTGACCAGACAAACCTGTCACAGAGGTGGGTCAAATGGCTTAAAAAGTTTGAAAATTTGTTGATAGTTTCTGACATCAAAAGTGCTGAAAGAAAGCGTGCCTTTCTACTTCATTATGCAGGTGATAGAGTTTGTGACATCTTTGACACACTGAAAGACACTGGTGGTGCCAAAGATTATGACACTGCCAAAGCCAAACTAACAGAGCATTTCAAACCAAGGCAAAATACTGCTATGGAAATTATGCATTTCAGGAGAGCAAAACAACTCTCTAATGAAACTGTGGATCAATACCACACACGTCTGCAGGGTTTAGCAGCCCATTGTGAGTTTGCTGATGTTGACAAAGAAATCAAACAGCAAATAATTGAATCATGCACATCTACACGTCTTCGTCGAAGAGCTCTAGAACTTGTTGATGATGACAGTTCTCTTACCAAGATACTGGATATGGCTCGTCGAATGGAAGATGCTGCACGTGATGCTCGTGTCATGGAGTGCAGTGCCAATAACGGTTCTGCCACTGTTACTAACAGTGATGAGGTACGTAAGGTTCAGGGAGGACACCGTGATCAAAGAAGATATCATGGCAAACCTAACAGTAAATTTAGCCGAGAACCACGTCACAACTGGGGTCAAGGAACAAGGCTCAAGCAGTCACAACGACCCACATCAGAGGGTGTCAACAATAAATGTTACAATTGTGGAGGAGACTACCCACACCAAGATAATGTTTGTCCTGCTCAAGGTAAGAAGTGCTATGAGTGTGGAAAACTAGGTCATTTTGGTGCTATGTGTCGTTCCGCACTAAAGAAACCACAGTCAATGAATAAAAGCACTGTACGAGGATCAGGTCATAGGGGTCGAGGTGGTAAACACAATATTGCACCTCGTATCCAGAATGTTAATAATGTACAAGACAACATTTCATTACAACCAGTCTCAGATGACAGTGAATGTGATTATACTTATGGAGTACAATCAATCACAGAATGGAATGATCTTCCAAACAACCCAGAGACATGTGTATACATTGCTGGTATTTGTCTCAAGGTTCTCATTGACACTGGATCAAACATTGACACCATGGCTGAGTGCCACTATGAAAAATTTAGAAAACAGTTCCCAAAGCTAGAAAAATACAATGGTAAAGCCACTGCCTATGCTTCGAAGTTAGCCTTGCCAGTGATTGGAACTTTCACTGCAGAGATCAAGTCAAAGAATGCAATGCTCATTACTACATTCCATGTTGTTAGGAATGCAAAGGAGTCTTTACTCAGTTACAAGACTTCAACCAAATTGGGGCTACTTCAGCTTTCTAATGCTGTAGCAGTGGAATCTGCAAACAATGTTGATGGTATTGTTGCTGAATTTTCTGATCGATTTAAATCCATAGGTTGTTATACTGATAGCAAAGTACATCTGCATATCAACCCAGATGTAATTCCAGTTGCCCAACCACATCGCCGACAACCATTCCATACTCGCAAGAAAGTCGATGCCGAACTGGATAGGCTGATCGACCTAGATATCATTGAACCAGTAACAGGCCCAACACCATGGGTAAGCCCAATTGTCACTCCACCAAAGCCGAAGAATCCAGATGAGATACGCATTTGTGTGGACATGCGTGTTCCCAACAAGGCAATAATGCGTGAACGCCATCCTACACCGACTGTAGATGATATGATCTACCGCTTGAATGGTGCAACTATATTCAGCAAGTTAGATTTAAACAAGGGCTATCATCAGCTTGAACTTGATGATGAGAGTCGCTTCATCACAACGTTTACGACACATCGAGGTCTGTATAGGTACAAGCGCCTGAGTTTTGGTATTAACAGTGCTGCCGAGGTATTCCAGCACACCATCAGCCAGGTATTGCAAGATATACCTAATGCTGACAACATGTCTGATGACATCATTGTTTATGGCCGTACCCAAGCTGAACACGACAAAGCTCTTCGTGCAACATTGCAACGCTTACGAGAAAAGAATTTGACGCTAAGCCGAGCAAAGTGTGAGTTCTATCAACATAAAATTGAATTCTTTGGACATGTACTTAGTGACAAAGGTCTGTCTCCAGATCCTAAGAAAGTTGCAGATATCAAGAATGCTGCACCTCCTTCAACGTCCACTGAAGTACATAGTTTTCTGGGAATGGCAAACTACTGTTCTCGCTTCATTCCAGATTTTGCTACCATTACAAAGCCTCTACGTGAGCTCCTGAAGAAAAATGCATCATGGTACTGGAGCGATATCGAGCAAAATGCATTTGATGCTGTGAAAGATGCACTAGTAGAGAATGCGACTGCTGCATACTTTGATCCATCAATGGACACTGAGTTAACGGTGGATGCTAGTCCTGTTGGATTAGGTGCTGTTTTAGCCCAACACAAACCTGGTCAACCAGATTCCAGAGTAGTAATTGCCTACGCCAGCCGTTCTCTCACAGATGTTGAGCAACGATACAGTCAGACAGAGAAGGAAGCTCTTGCTCTTGTATGGCGCTGTGAACACTTCAATGTGTATCTGCTTGGTGCGCCCTTCACCACGATGGTCACTGACCACAAACCGTTGGAGACCATCTTCAATAATCCAAAGTCCAAACCACCAGCTCGCATTGAGAGATGGGCTCTTCGTCTGCAACCATACAACTTTACGGTGAAATACAAGCCGGGTGCAGGCAATCCCGCTGATTACATCAGTCGACATCCTGCCAACAGTTTCACCATCACCAAGCATCAGCAAGTTGCCGAGGAATATGTACACTCTGTAACCTGTGATGCAGTCCCTAAGGCTCTTACTCTTGATGAAATCCGTACTGCAACCCTAGAGGACCCAACTCTGCAAGCAACAGTGGATGCATTGACTAAGAAAAAGTTTCCACGCATCCCACCCTCAGGAGTTGACCAAGATGCATTCAAAGCACTTGAACGCATCCAGACAGAATTAAGTGTTACGCAACAACGCGACACCGTGCTGCGAGGTACTCGTATCGTGATTCCAGCTGTTCTCCAGCAACGTGCTCTGAAGCTTGCACATCAAGGACACCAAGGTCTTGTTAGGACGAAACAGCTGCTAAGAGAAAAGGTGTGGTTTCCTGGCATTGATCGTCAAGCAAAGGATATGCATGATGCCTGTGTCCCTTGCCAAGCTGCAGTGGATACTTCAAGACCAACACCTCTACAACCTTCACCACTACCTGCTGCACCATGGACGGAAGTATCAATGGACTTCTGCGGACCACTACCAACTGGAGAGTACTTGATGGTAGTCATTGATGATCACTCACGTTATCCAGAAGTAGAAATCATCAATTCCACATCTGCAAAGGCCGTCATCCCGAAACTCGACAAGATCTTTTCAAACTTTGGCATTCCTGAAGTTGTCAAGACAGACAATGGACCGCCATTCAATGGACAAGACTTCGTCAACTTTTCTGAGCATATTGGATTCAAACACCGCCGTGTGACGCCACTACATCCCCAAGCAAATGGAGAAGTTGAGAGATTCATGCAACCTCTCATGAAAGCGGTACGCTGTGCTCATGCCGAAGGACGATCCTGGAAACAAGCTATGTATGCTTTTCTCAGGAACTACCGTGCAACACCACATGGAACACTGGGCAAGTCGCCTGGCGAACTTTTATTTGGACGTCCTATGAGAATCGCACTACCCGTCATGCCAGCCAAGGTAACGGATAAACGTCTCGCTCAGAAGGATGCACTAGCCAAGGGCAAAATGAAAATTGCTCATGATCAACGTGCAAAGGAACAGTTCATAAAGGTTGGTGACACTGTTCTCGTTAAAAAGAAAAAAGAGGGAAAGTTAGATATGCCGTATGATACAAAACCATATAAAGTGATTAGTGTAAAAGGAACTATGGTAACAGCTAGTAATAGAGATCATAGTATAACACGTAATATGGCTTATTTCAAAGTGATTCCAACTAGTGTAGAAAATGATGAAGTGCAAAGTCGTGCAAAAGAAAAAGAAAAAAATAGTTATAACCCGACAAACAATTCATCAAGGGATGTTATTGCATTTAAGGACTCTCGTCCTAAACGTCATGTTAAACGCCCTACACGATTTGATGATTAATTGTGTTCCTATGTAATGAAAAGTATTTACTTATTATGCTAAACTAAATTTAATATTGTTTGAATAATGCAGATATCTCATTCAATATTTTGTAACTTTGTAGTACAGTTTCTTTCATGTTTGTTTAACATTGCATATGTATTTTTAACATTGAAATCCTTTGTGGAAAAGATTAAGTTGTTTAAATTCTTTGTGTGCTTAATTAATGTTAAATGTATGCAGTATCTCTTGATATGTTAATAACTTACTTTGTGTCAATAACTTTGCTTTGTGCTACAAGCATGGTAGACATCCTGTATTCATTCTTTTTAAAGAAAAGGAGGGATGTCATGTTCACAGAAAATGGTACCATCCGTTTTCTATGTGCGGCGGCTGGGACGCCAGAGAAGGAAGGTAAACAAGAGAGCGTACAGGACGCCCGCCAAGCTTGGTAGCTACTAGTCATGTAATCATATTAAGTATTAAAGTCAGTAACCAAGTCATGACTTTACATCAACCCTACAGCCAAGACTTCCTCAGTAACACACAAACACCACACGACCCTCCGTGGCTGTTGGAGTTGTTTGCCGTTTGGTCGCCAGGTGGTGGGGCGTCACTGCCCTCCCAGTGTTGTTGCCTGCCTGGCTGCGTGCTGACGTGGCCGTTTTGACATGGGGAAGCCTTGCAATTCCTCCTGTTTTGCGGGTGAATTCCGTGGGACTAGAATTCTCGTGCAAGGCTGGTTATCCGGCCATTGAGTTGGTAATGTGCGACATGCTTCGTGTCCCGGTGGAGGCTGTATATGGAGTTGAGCTTGTTACGGCCCACCGGGTGATTGTCAAGTTCGTGCGGGAGGAAGGAATATCGGGACTTCCTCCAGCGGAACGAAGGGCGTTCGTTGCAGTTGCCGGATGGCGCCGGCTCCGTTACGATCTCTGACCGAAGTGGTGCCCTGACATATGTCAGTGTGCACGGTGCGCCCCTGGAGTTCCCTGAAGACCTTCTCCGGCGCTTCTTCGGGAGGTATGGTGCTGTCATCAGTGTGCGGGTGAACACGCTTTCCTCGGGGAAGTATGCTGGGAAGCAGACGAACGTCCGTACCTTAGGTATGAGCTTGCGGTTGGATATCCCATCTTCTGTCCGGCTGCTGGGTTACTACATTCGGGTGTATTATGCGCGGCAGCCCCGTACCTGTTTGCGGTGTGGCCAGTTAGGGCATCAGGCTGCCGGGTGCTCTGAGGCCTCTGCTGCACCTGTTAACTTGTTTCGGGAAGAGGATTTCCCGCCGCTCCCTCAGGGCGTGGATTCCGGAGATGAAGAGAGGCAGGTCCCGTTCGCTGCTGATGCGGCCCCCTCTGCGTCACCCGACATGCCCCAGGTGGTTGTTGTCCCTCCGCCGAGAGTTCCGGTGGCTCCTATCGCTGGTCACTTCACTGTGCCAGTTGCTCCCGAGGGTCTTCCGGATGGTCTCTGCGGGTCGTCTGCGTCTTCCTCGACTTCTGCTGCTGTGCCTGGTCCTGAGCCCTCGCCAGGTGTTACGGCTGTGCTGGGTGTTGGGGGGGCTGCGGAGCGTCCTGTTGTGTGCGGCCCGGTTCCCCATGTGGTTGAGGCTGCTGTCGTACTGCGACGGGCGTTGGTCCGCCCGGTTCGTGAGGCCTGTGGTTCTGGGTCCGCCTCCGGCTGTGAGGATGTGCGGCCAGTGCCCAAGCGTTCCAGGCGTTCTTCTACTGCTTGGGCTGATGTGGAGGACTACGACGCAGGTGGAGCTTTGGGAGATGATGTGGCGATTCCGGGTGCTTCGCTCTCTACGTCGCTGGTGGTGGCTGACGTCCATGTGTCTGCTGTTGACGATGGATGTGCGTCTGATTTACCTTCTATTCTTTCTCCTGCAGAAGGATCTACGGAGTGGGAGGTGGTTGCTCCTACAGACGTGGGTGGTGTGGGTTCTGGTGCGAGCCGAGGCATCAAGCTGGTGCTGAAGAAGGATGCCAAGCGTGGGGGGTCCCAGCAGGTACAACGTTCAGTGGTTGACGCGGGGCCCTGTGAGGCAGCCGAGGAGGCTCCCAGTGCGCTGCCCATTGCCCAGCCTCGTGGGAAGGAGCCTCTCCCTCTCGTCTTGGCCTCCGGAGTGGCGAATGATGCTGACCATCCTTTGCGGTTTGACATTGATGACCGCGTGCGTCCTGTTTCGTGGTGCCCTTCTACCATCTGGATTCGACGGACTCGATGTTTTATTGTGGGTGTGCAGGAGTTAATGCCTGATCCTCGTACTGTTCGTAATGACCCTGTTTCGGAGGACATTATGTTACTTTGGGAGGCGTATTGCATTCGATTCCCGGCAGCGGAGTGGCCGGAATATATGAGAAATTTTAGTAGTCTGTGTGCTTGCTGTGTGTTTGGTGTGTGCTTGGACCTGTGGTTTGTTTGCAATGTGTTGTACCTATTGTGCGCCCTTCAGGCCGGTGTTATGTTTGTTCTCATGACCGTTGTTTTGTTGTATTGTATTGTGTCTTTTTCTTGTGTTTCATTATGTTTCTGTTTTTGTTGTCGGCCCTTCAGGCCGGTGTTTCTTGTCTCTGTATGAATTTGTATTGATTTGTTTTGTGCTACAGTGTCTTGTTATGTTTCTTGATGTGCTTTGTTGTTTTATTATCGGTCCTTCAGGCCGGTGCATGTATGTTGTTGTGTTTGTGCCTGTTTTGTTTTCAGGTGTGCGTGTTTTGCTTGTTTCTTATTATTGTTTATTTTGGCCTCGCCCTTTGTTTACGGGGCGGATGGCTTGGTGTGTGTTTTTTTTTATTCCTGTATTGTTTGTGCTGTGCGTTTGGCCTGGTGTTTTTATATTGCTTTGCCTGTTGTACATGTTTGTTCTTTATGGTTTGTTTGGAATGTATTGTGTTTGTCCTGTTCTGTTTCCTGCTATGTCTCTGGATGTTACTGTGATTGCTAGTTTGTCATTGTATTATGTTTTGTGTTTGTGATGTATGCTGTATTTTTCTATGTTTTTCTCGTGTATGTGTTTTGTTGTGCTATGCTGTCGGTCCTTCTGGCCAGTGGTCTATTGTTTTCCTTTGTTATATATTCTGTATTGTTTTTATTGTGTTTAAATTGCATGCTTTGCATGTAAAAATAAAAAAAATTAAAAAAAAACTACACACACTCCCCCACACACAGTGCAACAACTACACACTTTTCCCTACGCAGTACTACCACTACACACTCTCCCAACACACAGTACTACCACTACAAACACTCCCCCACACAGTACTACCACTCCACACTCTCCCCCACAAACAGTACTACCACTACACACTCTCTCCCACACAGTACTGCCACTACACCCTCTCCCCCACACAGTACTACCACTACACATTCATCCAACACATAATACTACCACTACACACACTCATGGGAGTTCCACCTGCGCTGCCTTTGAGTGAGGACGTGTCGCTTGACCGCTCCGGCAGTTTGGGGTAGTTGCCATTTTCGCCAGCAGGGGGTGTGAGGGTGTCTACCCTCGCTGCTGTTCCTGGTGGTGGGGACGTGGCGTGTTTTACGATGGGCGGCCCTATTCCTGCTGTCGTGCGGTTAAACAACATCGGATTGGAGTTTACTGGCCGTGCTGGTTACCCGCTGGTGGACGTGGTATTGAGTGACATGCTTAGAGTCTCGGTTCGGGACGTATATGGTGTTGAGCTGGTCACTGCTCACCGTGTCATCATCAAGTTTATGGGTGAGGCGGTGTACCATGCTTTTCTACGGAGGTATGAGGGACGTACTTTGCAGCTACAGGACGGCTCCGGGTCTGTGACCATTTCGGACCGTAGTGGTGCTGTGACGTATGTCAGTGTTCATGGCGCCCCCATGGAGTTTCCTGAGACTCTCCTCCGGCGATTCTTCCAGAGGTACGGCTCCGTCATCAGTGTGCGGATGAACTCACTTTCGTCTTGCACGTATTCGAGTGTGAAGACCAACATTCGGACCCTCGGGATGCGATTGAGGTCGGACATTCCGTCCTCTGTCCGGCTGTTGGGATACTACATGCAGGTGTTTTATGCCCGACAACCCCGTACTTGCTTCCAGTGTGGCTTGTTGGGGCATCAGGCTGCCGGGTGTACTGCTGATCCGGTTGCTCCCGTGAACTTTTTCCGTGAAAAGGATTTCCCACCGCTCCCTCTGGAGGAGGACTCCGGGGGTGAGGAGGTGAGGGTCCCGTTCGCTGCTGAGGCTCCCCCAGCGTCTTCCGGCGTTTCCCTGGTTGTCGCAGACCCTCCTCCGGGTGATGCGGTTCCGTCGGATGTTCCTCCTGACCATGTCTCTAGCCCTGCCGATCCCGTGGACCTTCCTGGTACACTCTGTGGAGCATCGCCGTCTGCTTCCTCGTCTTTGGATGCGGATCCTGGCCCTGCGTCCGCGCCTCGGGTCCCTGCTGTGCTGGGTGCTGGGGTGGTTGCAGAGCCTCCTGCTGTGTGGTCTGGTTACTCCTGTGGTAGAGGCTGCTGCCGTTCTGCGTCGGGCGTCAGTTCGTCCGGCTAGTGGTGCCCGTGCTTCTGAATCTGCTTCCAGCTCTGATGATATCCGGCCGGAGCCCAAACGTTCCAGGCGATCGTCTACTGTCTGGGCTGATGTTGAGGACTTCAGTGACTGTGGGTCTTCAGGTGTTGACGGCATGGCTCCGGATGAGTTGTTGTCTCCACGGTTGGTGGTGGCGGAGGTACATGTGCCTGCTGGGGCTGGTGCCTGTGTCTCGGGTGTGCCTCCTGTTCCTTCCCCGCCCGGGGGCTCTCCGCAGTGGGGTGTGGGGGCTTCCGGTGCCGGGGGTGGTGAGGATGCTGGTGCTGGGCGTGGCCTGGTGGTGACTTTGAGAAAGGATGCGCGCCGCCATGGTTCCCTGCAGTCGTCTGGTGGTGTGCCCGTGGCCGCTGGTGCCCCTGTGGTAGTGCTCTCTGTCCGGCCCCCTACTGTGGAGGACCTGGAGGCCTGGGTTGCCGAATTCCTGCTGTTTGAGAAGCCGGAAGACTTTTCTGATGAGCGGGTTCCAGGTGTATGGGATAGGGTGGCGGTTACTCGCGTCCGGAGGGACACCATATAGGTTCCCTGTCTGCGAGTGTTTGTTGCCAAGGTTCCGCTTCACATGGCGCCCCCGGTGGTGGGTCAAGCCTCTTGGGGGAGGTGGCTGATTTGGGAGGCGTTTAATGTGCGGTATCCCCATTCCCGGGCACATAAGTAAGCTGATTTTACTTTGACATGTATGTTATCCTTCTGCATTGCTCGCATGTGTTTTTATTCTTAGCTTGTTGTGTGCTTTGCGATTTTCTTGTTTTGTTTCATGATGTCCTTTATGTTGTGTTTTGTTCTCGGTCTTTCAGGCCGATGCGTGTTTGTTGTTGTGTATGTACCTATGCTTATTTTCTGATTTGCATGGGTTGCTTGTTTATTATTGGTTTGTTGCGGGGCGGTTGGTTTGGTGTGGGTGTTTTTATTCATGTCTTGTTTCTGTGCTATACGTTTGCACTGGTGTTTTAATTATTACTTTACATGTTGTACTTGTTTATTTTTTTTTGTGTGTGTATTGTGCTTGTCCTGTTATGTTTTCTGTTATGCGTCTTGATGTTTGTTTTGTTTTATGATGTTTTGTTTTGAGATGTTACTGTGCCTGCTTGATTGACAATTGTTTTCTATTTTGTGTCTTGATGTCTGTGTTTTTCATGGCATTTATCGTGTTTGTATTTTGTTGTACTGAGCTGTCGGCCCTTCTGGCCAGTGGTCTATTGTTTTGTTTTGTTATGTTTTCTGCGTGTTTTCCCGTTTTTATTGCATTTAAATTGCATGCTTTGCATGTAAAAACAAAAACAAAAATAAAATAAAAAAACTACACACACTCCCCCACACACAGTACTACCACTACACAGCACAGTCTCCCCCACACAGTACTACAACTGCACACTCTACGCAACACACAGTACTACCACTACAAGCATCCCCCCCCCACTACACAGTACTACATCTACACACTCTCCCATACACTGTACTACCACTACATACACTCACCCTAACATACAGTACGACCACTACACACTCTCTCTCACACACAGTACTACCACTACACACTCTACCCCACACACAGTACTACCAATACACACACTTCCCACACACAGTACTACCACTACACACTCTCCACCACTCACAGTACTACTACTACACACTCTCCCCAACATACACTACGACCACAACACACTCTCCCCAACATACAGAACTACCACTACACACACTCCCCCAGCACACTCAGTACTACCATTTCACACACTCCCCCAAACACAGTACTACCATTACACACTCCACCCACACGCACAGTACTACCACTTCACACTCTCCCCCACAAACAGTATTACCTCTACACACAAACTCCCACACACTGTACTACCACTACACACTCTACCCCAACACACAGTACTACCACTACACACTCTCCTCTGCACAGTACTACCACTACACACTGTTCCTCCACAAAGAACTACCACTACACACTCACCCCCACACAGTACTACGACTACACACTCTCCCAATACACAGTCCTACCACTACAAACATTCTCCCACACAGTACTACCATTACACACTCCACCCACACGCACAGTACTACCACTTCACACTCTCCCCCACAAACAGTACTACCTCTACACACTTACTCCCACACACAGTACTACCACTACACACTCTTCCCCAAACAGTACTACCACTACACACTCTCCCCAACACATAGTACTACCAGTACACACACTCCCCCACACACAGTGCAATCATTACACACTCTCCCCCACACAGTACTACTACTACACACTCTCCCAACACACAGTACTACCACTACACACACTCCCCCACACACAATACTACCACTACACACTCCCCCCACACGCACAGTACTACCACTTCCTACTTTCCCCCACAAACAGTACTACCACTACACACTTACTCCCACACACTGTACTACCACTACACACTCTCCCCCACACAGTACAACAACTACACATTCCCCCAACACATAGTAGTACCACTACACACACTCCCCCCCACACACAGTACTATCATTACACTCTCACCCACACAGTACTACCAATGCACACTCTCCCCCAACGCACAGTACTACCACTACAAACATTCCCCCCCCCACACAGTACTACCACTACACACTCTCCCCCACATAGTACCACCACTACACACTCTCCCAACAAACAGTACGACCACTACACACTCTCCCTCACACACAATGCTAAAAATGCACACTCTACCCAACTCACAGTACTTCCAATACACACAGTACTACCTCTACACACTACTACACACTAAAAGGGCGACAGGAAAGAGGCACTGAACTACAGGCCGGTGTCCTTGACTTGTATACCATGCAAGGTGATGGAGAAGATCGTGAGAAAAAACCTGGTAACACATCTGGAGAGAAGGGACTTCGTGACAAATCGCCAACATGGGTTCAGGGAGGGTAAATCTTGCCTTACAGGCTTAATAGAATTCTACGATCAGGTGACAAAGATTAAGCAAGAAATAGAGGGCTGGGCGGACTGCATTTTCTTGGATTGTCGGAAAGCCTTTGACACAGTACCACATAAGAGGCTGGTACATAAGCTGGAGAGACAGGCAGGTGTAGCTGGTAAGGTGCTCCAGTGGATAAGGGAGTATCTAAGCAATAGGAAGCAGAGAGTTATGTGAGGGGAGAGACCTCCGATTGGCGTGAAGTCACCAGTGGAGTCCAACAGGGCTCTGTACTCGGTTCTATCTTGTTTCTGATATATGTAAATGATCTCCCAGAGGGTATTGATTCATTTCTCTCAATGTTTGCGGACGATGCTAAAATTATGAGAAGGATTAAAACAGAAGAGGACTGTTTGAGGCTTCAAGAAGACCTAGTCAAGCTGAAGGAATGGTCGAACAAATGGTTGTTAGAGTTTAACCCAACCAAATGTATTGTAATGAAGATAGGTGAAGGGAGCAGGAGGCCAGATACAAGGTATCATCTGGGAGAGGAAATTCTTAAGGAGTCAGAGAAGGAAAAAGACTTGAGGGTTGAAATCACTCCAGACCTGTATCCTGCAGCACATATCAGGCGGATAACATCAGCGGCATATGCCAGGCTGGCCAACATACGAACGGCATTCAGAAACTTGTGTAAAGAATCATTCAGAACTTTGTATACCACATATGTCAGGCCAATCCTGGAGTATGCAGCCCCAGCATGGAGTCCATATCTAGTCAAGGATGAGACTAAACTGGAAAAGGTTCAAAGGTTTGCCACCAGACTAGTACCCGAGCTGAGAGGTATGAGCTACGAGGAGAGACTACGGGAATTAAACCTCACTTCGCTGGAAGACAGAAGAGTTAGGGGGGACATGATCACCACATTCAAGATTCTGAAGGGAATTGATAGGGTAGATGAAGACAATCTATTTAACACAAGGGGACACAGGAGGAAACTGAGTGCCCAAATGAGCCACAGAGATATTAGAAAAAACTTTTTTAGTGTCAGAGTGGTGGACAAATGAAATGCATTAGGAAGTCATGTGGTGGAGGCTGACTCCATACACAGTTTCAAGTGTAGATATGATAGAGCCCGATAGGCTCAGGAATCTGTTCACCTGTTGATTGACGGTTGAGAGGCGGGACCAAAGAGCCAGAGCTCAACCCCCGAAAACACAACTAGGTGAGTACAACTAGGTGAGTACACTCTCACCCACACACAGTGAAACCACTACACACTCTCCCTCACACACAATAATAAAAATGCACACTCTACCCAACTCACAGTACTTCCAATACACACACTCCCTCCACACACAATACGAACACTACACACTCTACCTCACACACAGTACGTCCACTACACAATCTCTAACACACAGTACTACCACTACAAACTCTCCCCCACACACAGTACGAAAACTACACACTCACTCACACACAGAACTACCACTACACACTCTCCCCCACACACAGTACAACAACAACACACACTTCCTCACATATAGTACGATCACTACATACTCTCCCCAACATTCAGTGCTACCACTACACACTCTCTCCAACATACAGTATTACCACTACACACTGTTCCCTCACATACAGCACGACCACTACACACACTCCCCCACACAAGGTACTACCACTACACACTCTCCCCCACAAAGTACTACCACTACACACTCTACCCAACACATAGTACTACCACTACACAAACTTCCCCACACACAGTGCAACCACTACACTCTCTCCCCCACACAGTACGACCACTACACACTCTCCCCAACATACAGTACTACCACTACATACTCTACCCCACACACAGTACTACCACTACACACACTTCCCCCATACAGTACCAACAATACACACTGTTCCCATACATACAGTACGACCACTACACACACTCCCCCACACTCAGTACTACCACTACACACTCTCCCCCACACACAGTGGGGGGAGAGTGGTATCATCTGGGAGGGGAAATCCTGCAAGAGTCAAATAGAGAGAAGGATCTGGGGGTTGATATCACACCGAACCTGTTCCCCAGAGGCCCACATCAAAAGAATATCATCAGCGGCATATGCTAGACTGGCCAACATAAGAACTGCCTTCAGAAACTTGTGTAAGGAATCTTTCAGAACCCTGTATACCACTTATGTAAGACCAATCCTGGAGTATGCAGCTCCAGCCTGGAGTCCATACCTAGTTAAACACAAGACAAAGTTAGAGAAGATTCAGCGGTATGCCACCAGGCTCGTCCCGGAACTGAGAGGATTGAGCTACGAGGAAAGGCTAAAGGAGCTGAACCTCACATCCCTGGAAAACAGAAGAGTAAGGGAAGGAATGATAACCACCTACAAAATTCTCAGGGGAATTGACAGGGTGGACAAAGACAAACTCTTCAGCACGGGTGGGACACGAACAAGGGGACACAGGTGGAAACTTAGTACCCAGATGAGCCACAGAGACGTTAGAAGGAATTTTTTCAGTGTCAGAGTAGTTAATTAATGGAATGCACTAGGAAGTGATGTGGTGGAGGCTGACTCCATACACAGTTTCAAGTGTAGATATGATAGAGCCCAGTAGGCTCAGGAATCTGTACACCAGTTGATTGACAGTTGAGAGGCGGGACCAAAGAGACAAACCTCAACCCCCGCAAGCACAATTAGGTGAGTACAATTAGGTGAGTACAGTACTACCACAACACTTTCCTCCCCACACGGTACTACCACTACACACTCTCTCCCACACCCATAACTACCACTACACACACTCCCTCCACACACAGTACTACCACTACACACTCTCTCCCACACACAGTACTACCATTATACAACCCCCCCCCCACACGGTACTACCACTACACACTCTCTCCCACACACAATACTACCACTAAATCGTCTCCCCCACACAAGGAACTACCACTACTCACACTCCCTCCACACACAGTACTACCACTACACACTCTCCCCCACACACAGTACTACCACTACACCCATTTTCCCCCACACAGTACTATCACTACACACATTCCCCCACACACAGTACTACCACTACACACATTCACCCCCCCCCACACGGTACTACCACTACACACTCTCTCCCACACACAGTACTACCACTGCATCCTCTCCCCCACACACAGTACTACAACTACATACGTGCCCTCCACACACAGTACGACCACAACACACTCTCCCCAACATACAGTTCGACCAATACACACTCTCCCCCACATAGAGTACGACCACTATACACACTCCCCCTAACACAGTACTACTACTACACATACTCCCCCACATATAATACGACCACTACACACTCTCCCCAACATACAGAACTACCACTACACACTGTTCCCCCACATAGAGTACGACCACTACACACACTCCCCCACACACAGTACTAACACTACAAACTCTTCCCCACACACATGACTACTACTACACACTCTCCCCCACACAGTACTACCACTACACACACTCTCCCACACACAGTACTACCATTTCACACTCTCCCCAACACATATTACTACCACGTCACACTCTCTCAACACACAGTACTACCACTACACACATTTTCCCCCACACAGTACTATCACTACACACATTCCCCCCCACACAGTACTACCACTACACACATTCACCCCCCTCCCACACGGTACTACCACTACACACTCTCTCCCACACACAGTACTACCACTACATCCTCTCCCCCACACAAGGAACTACCACTACACACACTCCCTCCACACACAGTACTACCACTACACACTCTCCCCCACACACAGAACTACCATTACACACATTTTCCCCCACACAGTACTATCACTACACACATTCCCTCACACACAGTACTTCCACTACACAATCTCCTCCATTCACAGTACTACCACTACACACACTCCCTCCACACACAGTACGAAAACTACACACTCTTCCTCACACACAGTACTACCACTACACACTCTCCCTCACACACAGTACTACCACTAAGCACTCTCTCCAACATAGAGTACCACCAGTACACACTGTTCCCAAACATACAGTACGACCACTACACACACTTTCCCCCACACAATGTTCTACCACTACACACTCTCCCCGCACAGTACTACCACTACACGCACTCCCCTACACATAGTACTACCACTACACACACTCCCCCCACACAGTGCATCCACTACACACTCTCCCCCACACAGTACTACCACTACACACTCTCCCAACACACAGTACTTCCACTACAAACACTCCCTCACACAGAACTACCATTACACACACTCCCCCACACACTGTACTACCACTACACACTCCCTCAACACGCACAGTACTACCACTTCACACTCTCCCCCACAAACAGTACTACCTCTACACACTCTCTAGTCTAGTAGTTCCTTCAGCTTGTGTAGGTCAAGAAGACCTAGACAAGCTGAAGGAATGGTCGAACAAATGGTTGTTAGAGTTTAACCCAACCAAATGTAATGTAATGAAGATAGGTGTAGGGAGCAGGAGGCCAGATACAAGGTATCATCTGGGAGAGGAAATTCTTCAGGAGTCAGAGAAGGAAAAAGACTTGGGGGTTGATATCACGCCAGACCTGTCTCCTGCAGCACATATCAAGCGGATAACATCAGCGGCATATGCCAGGCTGGCCAACATACGAACGGCATTCAGAAACTTGTGTAAAGAATCATTCAGAACTTTGTATACCACATATGTCAGGCCAATCCTGGAGTATGCAGCCCCAGCATGGAGTCCATATCTAGTCAAGGATAAGACTAAACTGGAAAAGGTTCAAAGGTTTGCCACCAGACTAGTACCCGAGCTGAGAGGTATGAGCTACGAGGAGAGACTACGGGAATTAAACCTCACTTCGCTGGAAGACAGAAGAGTTAGGGGGGACATGATCACCACATTCAAGATTCTGAAGGGGATTGATAGGGTAGATAAAGACAGTCTATTTAACACAAGGGGAACACGCACAAGGGGACACAGGTGGAAACTGAGTGCCCAAATGAGCCACAGAGATATTAGAAAGAACTTTTTTAGTGTCAGAGTGGTTGACAAATGGAATGCATTAGGAAGTGATGTGGTGGAGGCTGACTCCATACACAGTTTCAAGTGTAGATATGACAGAGCCCGATAGGCTCATGAATCTGTACACCTGTTGATTGACGGTTGAGAGGCGGGACCAAAGAGCCAGAGCTCAACCCCCGCAAACACAACTAGGTGAGTACAACTAGTTGAGTACACTTACTTCCACACACAGTACTACAACTACACACTCTCCCCCACACAGTACTACCACTACTCATTCCCCAAACACACAGTACTACCACTACACACACTCTTCCACACACAGTACTACCAATACACACACTCCCCCCCACACAGTACTATCACTACAAACTCTCCCCCACAAACAGTACTACCACTACACACACTCCCTTCACACACAGTACGACCACTACACACTCTACCTCACACACAGTACTTCAACTACACAATCTCCCCCAAACTACCACTACCACTGTGTACTACCACTACACACACTCCCTCCACACACAGTACGACCACCACACACTCTACCTCACTCACAGTACTTCCACTTCACACTCTCCCCAACATACAGTACTACCACTACACACTCTCCCTCACACACAGTACTACCACTACACTCTTCACCACACACAGTACTCCCACTATTCACACTCCCCCATACAGTACCACCACTACACACTCTTCCCAACATACTGTACGACCACTACACACTCTCTCCAACATACAGTACTACCACTACACACTCTTCCCCACACACAGTACTACCACTACACCCATTTTCCCCCACACAGTACTATCACTACACACATTCCCTCACACACAGTACTACCACTACACACATTCACCCCCCCCCCCACGGTACTACCACTACACACTCTCTCCCACACACAGTACTACCACTGCATCCTCTCACCCACACACAGTACTACCACTACATACGTGCCCTCCACAGACAGTGCGACCACAACACACTCTCCCCAACATACAGTTCGACCAATACACACTCTCCCCCACATAGAGTACGACCACTATACACACTCCCCCCAACACAGTACTACTACTACACATACTCCCCCACATATAATACGACCACTACACACTCTTCCCAACATATAGTACGACCACTACACACTCTCCCCAACATACAGTACCTCCACTACACACTGTTCCCCCACATAGAGTACGAGCACTACACACACTCCCCCACACACAGTACTAACACTACACACTCTTTCCCACACACAGTACTACCACTAGACACTCTCCCCCACACACATGACTACTACTACACACTCTCCCCCACACAGTACTACCACTACACACACTTCCCACATACAGTAGGACCACTACACACACTCTCCCACACACAGTACTACCATTTCACACTCTCCCCAACACATTTACTACCACTACACACTCTCCCAACACACAGTACTACCACTACAAACACTCCCCCACACAGTACTACCACTATACACACTCCCACACACACACAGTACTACAACTACACACTCCCCCCCCCACACATTACTATTACTACACACAATCTCCCCAACACATTATACTACCACTACACACACTCCCTCACAAACAGTACTACCACTACACACTGTCCCCCACACAGTACTACCATTGCACACTCTTCCCAACACACAGTACTACAACTGCAAACACTCCCCCCACACTCATTACTACTACTACACACACTCTGCCCAACATACAGAACGACCAATACACACTCTCCCTCACACACATTATACTACCACTACACACACTCCGTCACAATGAACAAAGTGTGTGAAGAACTCAACAAAAGGTTCCAGGAGGTCTTTACAATAGAACAGGGAGAAGTCACGGCACTCGCAGAGGTGGCAGCAAACCAGGTGACCTTGGAAAGGTTCGAAATTACAAGAGATGAGGTCAAGAAGCACCTATTGGAGCTGGATGTGAGAAAAGCTGTTGGGCCGGACGGAATCTCACCATGGGCATTGAAAGAGTGTGCAGGAGCACTTTGCTTGCCACTCTCCATAGTGTATAGGAGGTCACTGGAAACGGGAGACCTACTACCAGAAGTATGGAAGACTGCTAATGTAGTACCAATATACAAAAAGGGTGACAGACAAGAGGCACTGAACTACAGGCCAGTGTCCTTAACTTGTATACCATGCAAGGTGATTTAGAAGATTGTGAGAAAAAACCTAGTAACACATCTGGGGAGAAGAGACTTCGTGACAACCCATCAACATGGGTTCAGGGAGGGTAAATCTTGCCTTACAGGCTTGATAGAATTCTATGATCAGGTGACAAAGATTAAGCAAGAAAGAGAAGGATGGGCGGACTGCATTTTTTTGGACTGTCGGAAAGCCTTTGACACAGTACCCCATAAAAGGTTGATGCATAAGCTGGAGAAACAGGCAGGAGTAACTGGTAGGGCGCTCCAGTGGATAAGGGAGTACCTAAGCAATAGGAAGCAGAGAGTTATAGTGAGGGGTGAGACCTCAGACTGGCGTGAAGTCACCAGTGGAGTCCCACATAGCTCTGTGCTTGGACCTATCCTGTTTCTGATATACGTAAATGATCTCCCAGAGGGCATAGACTCATTCCTCTCAATGTTTGCTGACGACGCCAAAATTATGAGAAGGATTAAGACAGAGGAGGACAGCATGAGGCTTCAAGAAGACCTGGACAAGCTGCAGGAATTGTCGAACAAATGGATGTTAGAGTTTAACCCAAGCAAATGTAATGTAATGAATATAGGGGTTGGAAGCAGGAGACCAGATACAAGGTATCACTTGGGAGATGAAATACTTCAAGAGTCAGAGAGAGAGAAAGACCTGGGGGTTGATATCACGCCAGACCTGTCCCCTGAAGCTCATATCAAGAGGATAACATCAGCAGCATATGCCAGGTTGGCTAACATAAGAAAGGCCTTTAGAAACTTGTGTAAGGAATCTTTCAGAACATTATATACCACATATGTCAGACCAATCCTGGAGTATGCAGCTCCAGCATGGAGTCCATATCTAGTCAAGCACAAGACTAAACTTGAAAAGGTTCAAAGGTTTGCCACCAGACTAGTACCCGAGCTGAGAGGTATGAGCTACGAGGAGAGACTACGGGAATTGAACCTCACTTCGTTGGAAGACAGAAGAGTTAGGGGGGACATGATCACCAGATTCAAGATTCTCAAGGGAATCGGCAGGGTTGATAAAGACAGGCTATTTAACACAAGGGGCACACGCACTAGGGGACACAGGTGGAAACTGAGTGCCCAAATGAGCCACAGAGATATTAGAAAGAACTTTTTTAGTGTCAGAGTGGTTGACAAATGGAATGCATTAGGAAGTAATGTGGTGGAGGCTGACTCCATACACAGTTTCAGGTGTAGATATGATAGAGCCCAATAGGCTCAGGAACCTGTACACCTGTTGATTGACGGTTGAGAGGCGGGACCAAAGAGCCAGAGCTCAACACCCCCAAGCACAAGTAGGTGAGTACAGTGCGACCACTAAACACACTCCCCCACACACAGTACTACCATTACACACACTCCCTCCACACACAGTACGACCACTACACACTCTCCCCCACACACAGTACTACTACTACACACTCTCTCCCACACACAGTACGACCACTACACACTTTCCCCCACACACAGTACTACCACTACACACTCTCCCCCACACACAGTACTACCATTACACACACTCCCTCCACACACAGTACGACCACTACACACTCTCCCCCACACACAGTACTACTACTACACACTCTCTCCCACACACAGTACTACCACTACACACTCTCCCCCACACACAGTACTACCATTACACACACTCCCTCCACACACAGTACGACCACTACACACTCTCCCCCACACACAGTACTACCATTACACACACTCCCTCCACACACAGTACGACCACTACACACTCTCCCCCACACACAGTACTACTACTACACACTCTCTCCCACACACAGTACTACCACTACACACTTTACCGTACACACAGTACTGCCACTACACACACTCCCTCCACACACAGTACGACCACTACACACTCTCCCCCCACACACAGTACTACTACTACTCACTCTCCCTCACACACCGTACTACCACATGGGAGCCGGTCGGCCGAGCAGACAAAACGCGGGGCTTGTGATCCTGTGGTCCTGGGTTCGATCCCAGGCGCCGGCGAGAAACAATGGGCAGAGTTTCTTTCACCCTATGCCCCTGTTTCCTAGCAGTAAAATAGGTACCTTAGTGTTAGTCAGCTGTCACGGGCTGCTTCCTGGGGGGGGGGAGGCCGGGGGGGGGGGAGGCCTGGTCGAGGACCGGGCCGCGGGGACACTAAAAAGCCCCGAAATCATCTCAAGATAACCTCAAGATAACCACTACACACACTCCCCCCACACACACAGTATTACCACTACACACTCACCCCCACACACAGCACTGCCTCTACACACACTCCCCCCACACGCACAGTACTACCACTACACACTCTACCACACACAAAGTACTACCACTACTCACTCTTCCCAACTTACAGTACTACCACTACACACACCCCCTTAACACTCAGTACGACCACTACACACTCTCCCTCACACACAGTACTACCAATACACACTCTCCCCCCCACACAGTATTACCACTACACACACTCCCCACATTCAGTACGACCACTACACACTCTCCCCATCATACAGTTCGACCACTACACACTGTCCCCATCATACAGTTCGACCAATACACGCTCTCCCCAACATTGAGTACTACTACTACACACTCTTCCCCCACATTCAGTACGACCACTATACACAGTCACCCCCACACACAGTACTACCACTATACATACACCCCCCACATATAGTACGACCACTACACACACTACCCCACAAACATTAGTACCACTACACACTCTCTCCCACACACAGTACTACCACTG
The DNA here is from genome assembly GCF_040958095.1 of Procambarus clarkii. Classification (NCBI taxonomy): domain Eukaryota; kingdom Metazoa; phylum Arthropoda; class Malacostraca; order Decapoda; family Cambaridae; genus Procambarus; species Procambarus clarkii. The sequence continues at coordinate 25,532,502 of NC_091217.1, read as the reverse complement.
TACACTGTCCCCAACACACAGTACTACCACTACAAACACTCCCCCACACAGTACTACCACTATACATACTCCCACACATACAGTACTTCCACTACACACTCTCCCCCACAAACAGTAGTACCACTACACACTCTCTCCCACAAACAGTACTACCACTGCACACTCTCACCAACACTTAGTTCTACCACAACAAACACTCCTCCCACAGTACTACCACTACACTGTACTATCACTACAATAGTGTTATTACTACCACTGTGATAGCCTTCCCGGTTTGGTGCCTTCTTTTTAATAATTACTTCTGTTCATCCAGACAACCAGAGTATCTTGAGAATAGTAAAAGTAAAGTGCTGAGGCACCACAACTCTCAAAATCTTATAAAACTAGTTCCTTTGGAGCTAACAGGAAAAGAAGTTGCTCTAAGACTTCCAACTCCTGCAACTCCATTTATTTAACGGAATCCTGAGTTATCAAATAGGTCCCTTAAAAGTGACATTAGACGAGAACTCCTGGATGAATTTGAGGAAAGTAGAACAGTGCAAACTGGAACTAGCAGGTCCATTGTTCATCACAATGAAATGTGTGAAGTAAAACATGTGTATGGGGGCAAGGAACTAAGTCAGTAGACTAACAGATGTTGTCACAGCTCGTGTAAGACTTGGCTACAAGTATCTCTGGCAGTTCGGCTTGTATAGAGATCTAGATGAAGTAAAGTGTAAAGTGTGTGGACAAAGACAGGGACACACACTCGAACACTATATCGTAGATTGTAGTAAAATTGAGCTATTTAGAGATAAATCTATGCTTACTCTGTATGATATAGCAACCTATCTTATTACCATGGACAAATTACCTGAAATCCTTGCACTGTATTCACATTTCGCTTCCAGTAGATGAACGACATATGAAATTCAGAAACAAGTAGTGTACTGTGAGGACTAATAATAAACAGAAGCTCCCCTATGACTCTGTAATATCGCCATTGGTCAAACTATTAGGCATTAATTTGGCTCCAAAATATGGCTCAAGCCTCGAAATTGGGATATTAGGAATATTTTGAAAACTGCAGGGAGGTTTGGGACAAATGTGACCAAATGCCGCTTTCAGTAGTTGGCATATGTTGGGTATAAAAAAGTCGCAAATTCAAACTGCGAATACGTGCAGAGAGCCAAAATGTGGCTCCAAAATATGGCTCAGGCCTCGAAATTGGGATATTTGGGATATTTCAAAAACTGCAGGGGAGTTTGTGCAAAATGTGACTCACTGCCACTTTCAGGACTTGACATATGTTGGGTATAAAAAGTCGTAATATCAAACTGCGAATACGTGCAATGAGCCAGAATTTGGCTCCAAAAATGGCTCAGGCCTCGAAATTGGGATGTTTGGGATATTTTGAAAACTGGAGGGAGGTTTGGGACAAATGTGACCAAACGCCGCTTTCAGTACTTAGCATATGTTGGGTATAAAAAGTCGTAACATCAAACTGCGAATACGTACAGAGAGCCTGAATTTGGCTCCAAAATATGGCTCAGGCCTCGAAATTGGGATATTAGGGATATTTCGAAAACTGCAGGGGAGTTTGCGCAAAACGTGACTCACTGCCACTTTCAGGACTTGGCATATGTTGGGTATAAAAAGTCGTAATATCAAACTGCGAATACATGTAGAGAGCCAGAATTTGGCCCCAAAATATGGCTCAGGCCTCGAAATTGGGATATTAGGGATATTTTGAAAACTGCAGGGAGGTTTGGGACAAATGTGACCAAATGCCGCTTTCAGTAGTTGGCATATGTTGGGTATAAAAAAGTCGCAATTTCAAACTGCGAATACTTGCAGAGAGCCAAAATGTGGCTCCAAAATATGGCTCAGGCCTCGAAATTGGGATATTTGGGATATTTTGAAAACTGTAGGGGAGTTTGTGCCAAATGTGACTCACTGCTGCTTTCAGTACTTGGCATATGTTGGGTATAAAATTCGTAATATGAAACTGCGAATACGTGCAGAAAGCCAGAATTTGGCTCCAAAATATGGCTCAGGCCTCGAAATTGGGATGTTTGGGATATTTTGAAAACTGCAGAGGAGTTTGTGCAAAATCTTACTACTTGCCGCTTTCAGGACTTGGCATATGTTGGGTATAAAAAGTCGTAATTTAAAACAGCGAATACGTGCAGAGAGCCAGAATTTGGCTCCAAAATATGGCTCAGGCCTCGAATTTGGGATGTTTGGGATATTTTGAAAACTGCAGGGGAGTTTGTGCAAAATGTGACTCACTGCCGCTTACGGGACTTGGCATATGTTGGGTATAAAAAGTCGTAATATCAAACTGCGAATACGTGCATAGAGACAGAATTTGGCTCCAAAATATGGCTCAGGCCTCGAAATTGGGTTGTTTGGGTTATTTTGAAAACTGGAGGGAGGTTTGGGACAAATGTGACCAAACGCCGCTTTCCGTACTTGGCATATGTTGGGTATAAAAAGTCGTAACTTAAAACTGCGAATACGTGCAGAGAGCCAGAATTTGGCTCCAAAATATGGCTCCGGCCTCAAAATTGGGATATTTGGGATATTTCGAAAACTGCAGGGGAGTTTGTGCAAAATGTGACTCACTGCCGCTTTCAGGACTTGGCATATGTTTGGTATAAAAAGTCGTAATATCAAACTGCGAATACGTGCATAAAGCCAGAATTTGGCTCCAAAATATGGCTCAGGCCTCGAAATTGGGATGTTTGGGATATTTTAAAAACTGGAGGGAGGTTTGGGACAAATGTGACCAAACACTGCATTCAGTACTTGGCATATGTTGGGTATAAAAAGTCGTAATTTCAAACTGCGAATACGTATAGAGAGCCTGAATTTGGCTCCAAAATATGGCTCAGGCCTCGAAATTGGGATATTAGTGATATTTTGAAAACTGCAGGGAGGTTTGGGACAAATGTGACCAAACGCCGCTTTCAGTAGTTGGCATATGTTGGGTATAAAAAAGTCGCAATTTCAAACTGCGAATACGTGCAGAGAGCCAAAATTTGGCTCCAAAATATGGCTCAGGCCTCGAAATTGGGATATTTGGGATATTTCGAAAACTGGAGGGGAGTTTGTGCAAAAAGTGACTCACTGACGCTTTCAGGACTTGGCATATGTTGGGTATAAAAAGTCGTAATATCAAGTGCGAATACATGTAGAGAGCCAGAATTTGGCTCTAAAATATGGCTCTGGCCTCGAAATTGGGATGTTTGAGATATTTTGAAAACTGCAGAGGAGTTTGTGCAAAATCTTACTAATTACCGCTTTCAGGACTTGGCATATGTTGGGTATAAAAAGTCGTAATTTAAAACAGCGAATACGTGCAGAGAGCCAGAATTTGGCTCCAAAATATTGCTCAGTTCTCGAAATTGGGATGTTTGGGATATTTTGAAAACTGCAGGGGAGTTTGTGCAAAATGAGACTCACTGCCGCGTCCAGTACTTGGCATATGTTGGGTATAAAAGGTAGTAATATCAAACTGCGAATACGTGCAGAGAGCCAGAATTTGGCTCCAAAATATGGCTCAGGCCTCGAAATTGGGATATTTGGGATATTTCGAAAACTGCAGGGGAGTTTGTGCAAAATGTGACTCACTGCCACTTTCAGGACTTGGCATATGTTGGGTATAAAAAGTCGTAATATCAAACTGCGAATACGTGCATAGAGCCAGAATTTGGCTCCAAAATATGGCTCAGGCCTCGAAATTGGGATGTTTGGGATATTTTGAAAACTGGAGGGAGGTTTGGGACAAATGTGACCAAACGCCGCTTTCAGTACTTAGCATATGTTGGGTATAAAAAGTCGTAACTTCAAACTGCGAATACGTATAGAGAGCCTGAATTTGGCTCCAAAATATGACTCAGGCCTCGAAATTGGGATATTTGGGATATTTCGAAAACTGCAGCGGAGTTTGTGCAAAATGTGACTGACTGCCCCGTCCAGTACTTGGCATATGTTGGGTATAAAAGGTAGTAATATCAAACTGCGAATACGTGCATAGAGCCAGAATTAGGCTCCAAAATATGGCTCAGGCCTCGAAATTGGGATATTTGGGATATTTCGAAAACTGCAGCGGAGTTTGTGCAAAATGTGACTGACTGCCCCGTCCAGTACTTGGCATATGTTGGGTATAAAAGGTAGTAATATCAAACTGCGAATACGTGCATAGAGCCAGAATTAGGCTCCAAAATATGGCTCAGGCCTCGAAATTGGGATGTTTGGGATATTTTGAAAACTGGAGGGAGGTTTGGGATAAATGTGACCAAACGCCGCTTTCAGTACTTGGCATATGTTGGGTATAAAATGTTGTAATTTTAAACTGCGAATACGTATAGAGAGCCTGAATTTGGCTCCAAAATATGGCTCAGGCCTCGAAATTGGGATATTAGGGATATTTTGAAAACTGCAGGGAGGTTTGGGACAAATGTGACCAAACACCACTTTCAGTAGTTGGCATATATTGGGTATAAAAAAGTCGCAATTTCAAACTGCGAATACGTGCAGAGAGCCAGAATTTGGCTCCAAAATATGGCTCAGGCCTCGAAATTGGAATATTTGGGATATTTCGAAAACTGCATGGGAGTTTGTGCAAAATGTGACTGACTGCCGCTTTCAGGACTTGGCATATGTTGGGTATAAAAAGTCGTAATATCTAATATCAAACTGCGAATACGTGCATAGAGCCAGAATTTGGAACCCAAATATGGCTCAGGCCTTGCAATTGGGATGTTTGGGATATTTTGAAAACTGGAGGGAGGTTTGGGTCAAATGTGACCAAACGCCGCTTTCAGTACTTGGCATATGTTGGGTATAAAAAGTCGTAACTTAAATACAGCGATTACGTGCAGAGAGCCAGAATTTGGCTCCAAAATATGGCTCAGGCCTCGAAATTGGGATATTTGGGATTTTTCGAAAACTGCCGGGGAGTTTGTGCAAAATGTGACTCATTGCCGCTTTCAGGACTTGGCATATGTTGGGTATAAAAAGTCGTAATATCAAACTGCGAATACGTGCATAGAGCCAGAATTTGGCTCCAAAATATGGCTCAGGCCTCGAAATTGGGATGTTTGGGATATTTTGAAAACTGGAGGGAGGTTTGAGACAAATGTGACCAAACGCCGCTTTCAGTACTAGGCATATGTTGGGTATAAAAAGTCGTAATATCAAACTGCGAATACGTAAAGAGAGCCTGAATTTGGCTCCAAAATATGGCTCAGGCCTCGAAATATGGATATTTGGGATATTTCGAAAACTGCAGGGGAGTTTGTGCAAAATGTGACTCACTGCCGCTTTCAGTACTTGGCATATGTTGGGTATAAAATTCATAATATGAAACTGCGAATACGTGCAGAGAGCCAAAATTTGGATCCAAATTATGGCTCAGGCCTCGAAATTGGGATGTTTGGGATATTTTGAAAACTGCAGAGGAGTTTGTGCAAAATCTTACTAATTGCCGCTTTCAGGACTTGGCATATGTTGGGTATAAAAAGTCGTAATTTAAAAGAGCGAATACGTGCAGAGAGCCAGAATTTGGCTCCAAAATATTGCTCAGGCCTCGAAATTGGGATGTTTGGGATATTTTGAAAACTGCAGGGGAGTTTGTGCAAAATGTGACTCACTGCCGCGTCCAGTACTTGGCATATGTTGGGTATAAAAGGTAGTAATATCAAACTGCGAATACGCGCATAGAGCCAGAATTTGGCTCCAAAATATGGCTCAGGCCTCGAAATTGGGATGTTTGGGATATTTTGAAAACTGGAGGGAGGTTTGGGACAAATGTGACCAAACGCCGCTTTCAGTACTTAGCATATGTTGGGTATAAAAAGTCGTAACTTCAAACTGCGAATACGTATAGAGAGCCTGAATTTGGCTCCAAAATATGACTCAGGCCTCGAAATTGGGATATTTGGGATATTTCGAAAACTGCAGCGGAGTTTGTGCAAAATGTGACTGACTGCCCCGTCCAGTACTTGGCATATGTTGGGTATAAAAGGTAGTAATATCAAACTGCGAATACGTGCATAGAGCCAGAATTAGGCTCCAAAATATGGCTCAGGCCTCGAAATTGGGATATTTGGGATATTTCGAAAACTGCAGCGGAGTTTGTGCAAAATGTGACTGACTGCCCCGTCCAGTACTTGGCATATGTTGGGTATAAAAGGTAGTAATATCAAACTGCGAATACGTGCATAGAGCCAGAATTAGGCTCCAAAATATGGCTCAGGCCTCGAAATTGGGATGTTTGGGATATTTTGAAAACTGGAGGGAGGTTTGGGATAAATGTGACCAAACGCCGCTTTCAGTACTTGGCATATGTTGGGTATAAAATGTTGTAATTTTAAACTGCGAATACGTATAGAGAGCCTGAATTTGGCTCCAAAATATGGCTCAGGCCTCGAAATTGGGATATTAGGGATATTTTGAAAACTGCAGGGAGGTTTGGGACAAATGTGACCAAACACCACTTTCAGTAGTTGGCATATATTGGGTATAAAAAAGTCGCAATTTCAAACTGCGAATACGTGCAGAGAGCCAGAATTTGGCTCCAAAATATGGCTCAGGCCTCGAAATTGGAATATTTGGGATATTTCGAAAACTGCATGGGAGTTTGTGCAAAATGTGACTGACTGCCGCTTTCAGGACTTGGCATATGTTGGGTATAAAAAGTCGTAATATCTAATATCAAACTGCGAATACGTGCATAGAGCCAGAATTTGGAACCCAAATATGGCTCAGGCCTTGCAATTGGGATGTTTGGGATATTTTGAAAACTGGAGGGAGGTTTGGGTCAAATGTGACCAAACGCCGCTTTCAGTACTTGGCATATGTTGGGTATAAAAAGTCGTAACTTAAATACAGCGATTACGTGCAGAGAGCCAGAATTTGGCTCCAAAATATGGCTCAGGCCTCGAAATTGGGATATTTGGGATTTTTCGAAAACTGCCGGGGAGTTTGTGCAAAATGTGACTCATTGCCGCTTTCAGGACTTGGCATATGTTGGGTATAAAAAGTCGTAATATCAAACTGCGAATACGTGCATAGAGCCAGAATTTGGCTCCAAAATATGGCTCAGGCCTCGAAATTGGGATGTTTGGGATATTTTGAAAACTGGAGGGAGGTTTGAGACAAATGTGACCAAACGCCGCTTTCAGTACTAGGCATATGTTGGGTATAAAAAGTCGTAATATCAAACTGCGAATACGTAAAGAGAGCCTGAATTTGGCTCCAAAATATGGCTCAGGCCTCGAAATATGGATATTTGGGATATTTCGAAAACTGCAGGGGAGTTTGTGCAAAATGTGACTCACTGCCGCTTTCAGTACTTGGCATATGTTGGGTATAAAATTCATAATATGAAACTGCGAATACGTGCAGAGAGCCAAAATTTGGATCCAAATTATGGCTCAGGCCTCGAAATTGGGATGTTTGGGATATTTTGAAAACTGCAGAGGAGTTTGTGCAAAATCTTACTAATTGCCGCTTTCAGGACTTGGCATATGTTGGGTATAAAAAGTCGTAATTTAAAAGAGCGAATACGTGCAGAGAGCCAGAATTTGGCTCCAAAATATTGCTCAGGCCTCGAAATTGGGATGTTTGGGATATTTTGAAAACTGCAGGGGAGTTTGTGCAAAATGTGACTCACTGCCGCGTCCAGTACTTGGCATATGTTGGGTATAAAAGGTAGTAATATCAAACTGCGAATACGCGCATAGAGCCAGAATTTGGCTCCAAAATATGGCTCAGGCCTCGAAATTGGGATGTTTGGGATATTTTGAAAACTGGAGGGAGGTTTGGGACAAATGTGACCAAACGCCGCTTTCAGTACTTAGCATATGTTGGGTATAAAAAGTCGTAACTTCAAACTGCGAATACGTATAGAGAGCCTGAATTTGGCTCCAAAATATGGCTCAGGCCTCGAAATTGGGATATTTGGGATATTTCGAAAACTGCAGGGGAGTTTGTGCAAAAAGTGACTCACTGCCGCTTTCAGGACTTGGCATATGTTGGGTATAAAAAGTCGTAATATCAAACTGCGAATACGTGCATAGAGCCAGAATATAGCTCCAAAATATGGCTCAGGCCTCGAAATTGGGATGTTTGGGATATTTTGAAAACTGGAGGGAGGTTTGAGACAAATGTGACCAAACGCCGCTTTCAGTACTAGGCATATGTTGGGTATAAAAAGTCGTAATATCAAACTGCGAATACGTAAAGAGAGCCTGAATTTGGCTCCAAAATATGGCTCAGGCCTCGAAATATGGATATTTGGGATATTTCGAAAACTGCAGGGGAGTTGGTGCAAAATGTGACTCACTGCCGCTTTCAGTACTTGGCATATGTTGGGTATAAAATTCATAATATGAAACTGCGAATACGTGCAGAGAGCCAAAATTTGGATCCAAAATATGGCTCAGGCCTCGAAATTGGGATGTTTGGGATATTTTGAAAACTGCAGAGGAGTTTGTGCAAAATCTTACTAATTGCCGCTTTCAGGACTTGGCATATGTTGGGTATAAAAATCGTAATTTAAAACAGCAAATACGTGCAGAGAGCAAGAATTTGGCTCCAAAATATTGCTCAGGCCTCGAAATTGGGATGTTTGGGAAATTTTGAAAACTGCAGGGGAGTTTGTGCAAAATGTGACTGACTGCCGCGTCCAGTACTTGGCATATGTTGGGTATAAAAGGTAGTAATATCAAACTGCGAATACGTGCATAGAGCCAGAATTAGGCTCCAAAATATGGCTCAGTCCTCGAAATTGGGATGTTTGGGATATTTTGAAAACTGGAGGGAGGTTTGGGATAAATGTGACCAAACGCCGCTTTCAGTACTTGGCATATGTTGGGTATAAAATGTTGTAATTTTAAACTGCGAATACGTATAGAGAGCCTGAATTTGGCTCCAAAATATGGCTCAGGCCTCGAAATTGGGATATTAGGGATATTTTGAAAACTGCAGGGAGGTTTGGGACAAATGTGACCAAACACCACTTTCAGTAGTTGGCATATATTGGGTATAAAAAAGTCGCAATTTCAAACTGCGAATACGTGCAGAGAGCCAGAATTTGGCTCCAAAATATGGCTCAGGCCTCGAAATTGGAATATTTGGGATATTTCGAAAACTGCATGGGAGTTTGTGCAAAATGTGACTGACTGCCGCTTTCAGTACTTGGCATATGTTGGGTATAAAAAGTCGTAATTTCAAACTGCGAATACGTACAGAGAGCCTGAATTTGGCTCCAAAATATGTCTCAGGCCTCGAAATTGGGGTGTTTGGGATATTTTGAAAACTGCAGGGGAGTTTGTGCAAAATGTGATTCACTGCCGCTTTCAGGACTTGGCATATGTTAGATATAAAAAGTCAAAATTTCAAACTGCGAATACATGCAGAGAGCCAGAATTTGGCTCCAAAATATGACTCAGGCCTCGAAATTGGGAAGTTTGGGATATTTTGAAAACTGCAGGGGAGTTTGGGACAAATATGACCAAACGCCGCTTTCAGTACTTGACATATGTTGGGTATAAAAAGTCGCAATTTCAAACTGCGAATACGTGCAGATAGCCAGAATTTGGTTCCAAAATATGGCTCAGGTCTCGAAATTTGGATGTTTGGGATATTTTTAAAACTGCGGGGGAGTTTGGGACAAATATGACCAAACGCCGCTTTCAGTACTTGGCATATGATGGGTATAAAAAGTCGTAATTTCAAACTGCGAATACGTACAGAGAGCCAGAATTTGGCTCCAAAATATGGCTCAGGCCTCAAAATTGGGATATTTGGGATATTTTAAAAACTGGAGGGAGGTTTGAGGCAAATGTGACCAAACGCCGCTTTCAGTACTTGGCATATGTTGGGTATAAAAAGTCGTAATTTCCAAGTGCGAATACGTATAGAGAGCCTGAATTTGGCTCCTAAATATGGCTCAGGCCTCGAAATTGGGATATTAGGGAAATTTTGAAAATTGCAGGGAGGTTTGGGACAAATGTGACCAAACACCACTTTCAGTATTTGGCATACATTGGGTATAAAAAAGTCGCAATTTCAAACTGCGAATACGTGCAGAGAGCCAGAATTTGGCTCCAAAATATGGCTCAGGCCTCGAAATTGGAATATTTGGGATATTTCGAAAACTGCAGGGGAGTTTGTGCAAAATGTGACTCATTGCCGCTTTCAGGACTTGGCATATGTTAGGTATAAAAAGTCGTAGTATCTAATATCAAACTGCGAATACGTGCATAGAGCCAGAATTTGGCTCCAAAATATGGCTCAGGCCTCGAAATTGGGAAGTTTGGGATATTTTGAAATCTGGAGGGAGGTTTGGGACAAATGTGACAAAACGCTGCTTTCAGTACTTGGCATATGTTGGGTATAAAAAGTCGTAATATCAAACTGCGAATACGTACAGAGAGCCTGAATTTGGCTCCAAAATATGGCTCAGGCCTCGAAATTGGAATATTTGGGATATTTCGAAAACTGCAGGGGAGTTTGTGCAAAATGTGACTCATTGCCGCTTTCAGGACTTGGCATATGTTAGGTATAAAAAGTCGTAGTATCTAATATCAAACTGCGAATATGTGCAGAGCCATAATTTGGCTCCAAAATATGGCTCAGGCCTCGAAATTGGGATGTTTGGGATATTTTGAAAACTGGAGGGAGGTTTGGGATAAATGTGACCAAACGCCGCTTTCAGTACTTGGCATATGGTGGGTATAAAAAGTTGTAATTTTAAAATGCGAATACGTGCAGAGAGCCAGAATTTGTTTCCAAAATATGGCTCAGGCCTCGAAATTGGGATATTTGGGATATTTTGAAAACTGCAGGGAGGTTTGGGACAAATGTGACCAAACGCCGCTTTCAGTACTTGGCATATGTTGGGTATAAAAAGTCGTAATTTCAAACTGCGAATACGTACAGAGAGCCTGAATTTGGCTCCAAAATATGGCTCAGGCCTCGAAATTGGGATGTTTGGGATATTTTGAAAACTGCAGGGGAGTTTGGGACAAATATGACCAAACACCGCTTTCAGTACTTGACATATGTTGGGTATAAAAAGTCGCAATTTCAAACTGCGAATACGTGCAGATAGCCAGAATTTGGTTCCAAAATATGGCTCAGGCCTCGAAATTTGGATGTTTGGGATATTTTGAAAACTGCGGGGGAGTTTGGGACAAATATGACCAAACGCCGCTTTCAGTACTTGGCATATGATGGGTATAAAAAGTCGTAATTTCAAACTGGGAATACGTGCAGAGAGCCAGAATTTGGCTCCAAAATATGGCTCAGGCCTCAAAATTGGGATATCTGGGTTATTTCGAAAACTGCAGGGGAGTTTGTGCAAAATGTGACTCACTGCCGCTTTCAGGACTTGGCATATGTTTGGTATAAAAAGTCGTAATATCAAACTGCGAATACGTGCATAGAGCCAGAATTCGGCTCCAAAATATGGCTCAGGCCTCGAAATTGGGATGTTTGGGATATTTTCAAAACTGGAGGGAGGTTTGGGACAAATGTGACCGAACGCCGCTTTCAGTACTTGGCAAATGTTGGGTATAAAAAGTCGTAATTTCAAACTGCGAATACGTATAGAGAGCCTGAATTTGGCTCCAAAATATGGCTCAGGCCTCGAAATTGGGATATTAGGGATATTTTGAAAATTGCAGGGAGGTTTGGGACAAATATGACCAAACACCACTTTCAGTAGTTGGCATATATTGGGTATAAAAAAGTTGCAATTTCAAACTGCGAATACGTGCAGAGAGCCAGAATTTGGCTCCAAAATATAGCTCAGGCCTCGAAATTGGAATATTTGGGATATTTCGAAAACTGCATGGGAGTTTGTGCAAAATGTGACTCACTGCCGCTTTCAGGACTTGGCATATGTTGGGTATAAAAAGTCGTAGTATCTAATATCAAACTGCGAATACGTGCATAGAGCCAGAATTTGGCTCCCAAATATGGCTCAGGCCTCGAAAATGGGATGTTTGGGATATTTTGAAAACTGGAGGGAGGTTTGGGACAAATGTGACCAAACGCCGCTTTCAGTACTTGGCATATGTTGGATATAAAAAGTCGTAACTTAAATATGGCGAATACGTGCAGAGAGCCAGAATTTGGCTCCAAAATATGGCTCAGGCCTCGAAATTGGGATATTTGGGATTTTTCGAAAACTGCAGGGGAGTTTGTGCAAAATGTGACTCATTGCCGCTTTCAGGACTTGGCATATGTTGGGTATAAAAAGTCGTAATATCAAACTGCGAATACGTGCATAGAGCCAGAATTTGGCTCCAAAATATGGCTCAGGCCTCGAAATTGGGAAGTTTGGGATATTTTGAAAACTGGAGTGAGGTTTGGGACATATGTGACCAAACGCAGCTTTCAGTACTTGGCATATGTTGGGTATAAAAAGTCGTAATATCAAACTGCGAATACGTACAGAGAGCATGAATTTGGCTCCAAAATATGGCTCAGGCCTCGAAATTGGGATATTTGGGATATTTCGAAAACTGCAGGGGAGATTGTGCAAAATGTGACTCACTGCCGCTTTCAGGACTTGGCATATGTTGGGTATAAAAATTCGTAATTTAAAACTGCGAATACATGCAGAGAGCCAGAATTTGGCTCCAAAATATTGCTCAGGCCTCGAAATTGGGATGTTTGGGATATTTTGAAAACTGCATGGGAGTTTGTGCAAAATGTGACTCACTGCCGCGTCCAGTACTTGGCATATGTTGGGTATAAAAGGTAGTAATATCAAACTGCGAATACGTGCATAGAGCCATAATGTGGCTCCAAAATATGGCTCAGGCCTCGAAATTTGGATGTTTGGGATATTTTGATAACTGCGGGGGAGTTTGGGACAAATATGACCAAACGCCGCTTTCAGTACTTGGCATATGATGGGTATAAAAAGTCGTAATTTCAAACTGGGAATACGTGCAGAGAGCCAGAATTTGGCTCCAAAATATGGCTCAGGCATCAAAATTAGGATATTTGGGATATTTCGAAAACTGCAGGGGAGTTTGTGCAAAATGTGACTCACTGCCGCTTTCAGGACTTGGCATATGTTTGGTATAAAAAGTCGTAATAGCAAACTGCGAATACGTGCATAGAGCCAGAATTCGGCTCCAAAATATGGCTCAGGCCTCGAAATTGGGATGTTTGGGATATTTTCAAAACTGGAGGGAGGTTTGGGACAAATGTGACCGAACGCCGCTTTCAGTACTTGGCATATGTTGGGTATAAAAAGTCGTAATTTCAAACTGCGAATACGTATAGAGAGCCTGAATTTGGCTCCAAAATATGGCTCAGGCCTCGAAATTGGGATATTAGGGATATTTAGAAAATTGCAGGGAGGTTTGGGACAAATGTGACCAAAAACCACTTTCAGTACTTGGCATATATTGGGTATAAAAAAGTCGCAATTTCAAACTGCGAATACGTGCAGAGAGCCAGAATTTGGCTCCAAAATATGGCTCAGGCCTCGAAATTGGAATAATTGGGATATTTCGAAAACTGCATATGAGTTTGTGCAAAATGTGACTCACTGCCGCTTTCAGGACTTGGCATATGTTGGGTATAAAAAGTCGTAGTATCTAATATCAAACTGTGAATACGTGCATAGAGCCAGAATTTGGCTCCCAAATATGGCTCAGGCCTCGAAAATGGGATGTTTGGGATATTTTGAAAACTGGAGGGAGGTTTGGGACAAATGTGACCAAACGCCGCTTTCAGTACTTGGCATATGTTGGATATAAAAAGTCGTAACTTAAATATGGCGAATACGTGCAGAGAGCCAGAATTTGGCTCCAAAATATGGCTCAGGCCTCGAAATTGGGATATTTGGGATTTTTCGAAAACTGCAGGGGAGTTTGTGCAAAATGTGACTCATTGCCGCTTTCAGGACTTGGCATATGTTGGGTATAAAAAGTCGTAATATCAAACTGCAAATATGTGCATAGAGCCAGAATTTGGCTCCAAAATATGGCTCAGGCCTCGAAATTGGGAAGTTTGGGATATTTTGAAAACTGGAGGGAGGTTTTGGACATATGTGACCAAACGCCGCTTTCAGTACTTGGCATATGTTGGGTATAAAAAGTCGTAATATCAAACTGCGAATATGTACAGAGAGCCTGAATTTGGCTCCAAAATATGGCTCAGGCCTCGAAATTGAGATATTTGGGATATTTCGAAAACTGCAGGGGAGATTGTGCAAAATGTGACTCACTGCCGCTTTCAGGACTTGGCATATGTTGGGTATAAAAAGTCGTAGTATCTAATATCAAACTGCGAATACGTGCTTAGAGCCAGAATTTGGCTCCCAAATATGGCTCAGGCCTCGAAATTGGGATGTTTGGGATATTTTGAAAACTGGAGGGAGGTTTGAGACAAATGTGACCAAACGCCGCTTTCAGTACTTGGCATATGTTGGATATAAAAAGTCGTAACTTAAATATGGCGAATACGTGCAGAGAGCCAGAATTTGGCTCCAAAATATGGCTCAGGCCTCGAAATTGGGATATTTGGGATTTTTCGAAAACTGCAGGGGAGTTTGTGCAAAATGTGACTCATTGCCGCTTTCAGGACTTGGCATATGTTGGGTATATAAAGTCGTAATATCAAACTGCGAATACGTGCATAGAGCCAGAATTTGGCTCCAAAATATGGCTCAGGCCTCGAATTTGGGATGTTTGGGATATTTTGAAAACTGGAGGGAGGTTTGGGACATATGTGACCAAAGGCCGCTTTCAGTACTTGGCATATGTTGGGTATAAAAAGTCGTAATATCAAACTGCGAATTCGTACAGAGAGCCTGAATTTGGCTCCAAAATATGGCTCAGGCCTCGAAATTGGGATATTTGGGATATTTCGAAAACTGCAGGGGAGATTGTGCAAAATGTGACTCACTGCCGCTTTCAGGACTTGGCATATGTTGGGTATAAAAATTCGTAATTTAAAACTGCGAATACATGCAGAGAGCCAGAATTTGGCTCCAAAATATTGCTCAGGCCTCGAAATTGGGATGTTTGGGATATTTTGAAAATTGCAGGGGAGTTTGTGCAAAATGTGACTCACTGCCGCTTTCAGTACTTGGCATATGTTGGGTATAAAAAGTCGTAATATCAAACTGCGAATACATGTAGAGAGCCAGAATATGGCTCCAAAATATGGCTCAGGCCTCGAAATTGGGATGTTTGGGATATTTTAAAAACTGGAGGGAGGTTTGGGACAAATGTGACCAAACACCGCTTTCAGTTCTTTGCATATGTTGGGTATAAAAAGTCGTAATTTCAAACTGCGAATACGTATAGAGAGCCTGAATTTGGCTCCAAAATATGGCTCAGGCCTCGAAATTGGGATAATAGGGATATTTTGAAAACTGCAGGGAGGTTTGGGACAAATGTGACCAAACGCCGCTTTCAGTAGTTGGCATATGTTGGGTATAAAAAAGTCGCAATTTCAAACTGCGAATACGTGCAGAGAGCCAAAATATGGCTCAGGCCTCGAAATTGGGATATTTGGGATTTTTCGAAAACTGCAAAGGAGTTTGTGCAAAATGTGACTCATTGCGGCTTTCAGGACCTGGCATATGTTGGGTATAAAAAGTCGTAATATCAAACTGCGAATACGTGCATAGAGCCAGAATTTGGCTCCGAAATATGGCTCAGGCCTCGAAATTGGGATATTTGGGATATTTCGAAAACTGCAGGGGAGTTTGTGCAAAATGTGACTCACTGCCGCTTTCAGGACTTGGCATATGTTGGGTATAAAAATTCGTAATTTAATACTGCGAATACATGCAGAGAGCCAGAATTTGGCTCCAAAATATTGCTCAGGCCTCGAAATTGGGATGTTTGGGATATTTTGAAAACTGGAGGGAGGTTTGGGTCAAATGTGACCAAATGCCGCTTTCAGCACTTGGCATATATTGGGTATAAAAAAAGTCGCAAATTCAAACTGCGAATACGTGCAGAGAGTCAGAATTTGGCTCCAAAATATAACTAAGGCCTCGAAATTGGGTTATTTGGGATATTTTGAAAACTGTAGGGGAGTTTGTGCAAAATGTGACTCACTGCCGCTTTCAGTACTTGGCATATGTTGGGTATAAAATTCGTAATATGAAACTGCAAATACATGCAGAGAGCCAGAATTTGGCTCCAAAATATGGCTCAGGCCTCTCAATTGGGATGTTTGTGATATTTTGAAAACTGCAGAGGAGTTTGTGCAAAATCTTACTACTTGCCGCCTTCAGGACTTGGCATATGTTGGGTATAAAAAGTCGTAATTTAAAACTGCGAATACGTGCAGAGAGCCAGAATTTGGCTCCAAAATATTGCTCAGGCCTCGAATTTGGGATGTTTGGGATATTTTGAAAACTGCAGGGGAGTTTGTGCAAAATGTGACTCACTGCCGCTTACGGGACTTGGCATATGTTGGGTATAAAAAGTCGTAATATCAAACTGCGAATACTTGCATAGAGACAGAATTTGGCTCCAAAATATGGCTCAGGCCTCGAAATTGGGATGTTTGGGATATTTTGAAAACTGGAGGGAGGTTTGGGACAAATGTGACCAAACGCCGCTTTCAGTACTTGGAATATGTTGGGTATAAAAAGTCGTAACTTAAAACTGCGAATACGTGCAGAGAGCCAGAATTTGGCACCAAAATATGGCTCAGGCCTCAAAATTGGGATATTTGGGATATTTTGAAAACTGCAGGGGAGTTTGTGCAAAAAGTAATTCACTGCCGCTTTCAGGACTAGGCTTATGTTAGGTATAAAAATTCATAATTTCAAACTGCGAATACATGCAGAGAGCCAGAATTTGGTTCCAAAATATGGCTCAGGCCTCGAAATTTAGATGTTTGGGATATTTTGAGAACTGCGGGGGAGTTTGGGACAAATATGACCAAACCCTGCTTTCAGTACTTGGCATATGATGGGTATAAAAAGTCGTAATTTCAAACTGCGAATACGTGCAGAGAGCCAGAATTTGGCACCAAAATATGGCTCAGGCCTCAAAATTGGGATATTTGGGATATTTCGAAAACTGCAGGGGAGTTTGTGCAAAATGTGACTCACTGCCGCTTTCAGGACTTGGCATATGTTTGGTATAAAAAGTCGTAATATCAAACTGCGAATACGTGCATAGAGCCAGAATTTGGCTCCAAAATATGGCTCAGGCCTCGAAATTGGGATGTTTGGGATATTTTAAAAACTGGAGGGAGGTTTGGGACAAATGTGACCACACACCGCTTTCAGTTCTTGGCATATGTTGGGTATAAAAAGTCGTAATTTCAAACTGCGAATACGTATAGAGAGCCTGAATTTGGCTCCAAAATATGGCTCAGGCCTCGAAATTGGGATATTAGGGATATTTTGAAAACTGGAGGGAGGTTTGGGACAAATGTGACCAAACGCCACTTTCAGTACTTGGCATATGTTGGGTATAAAAAGTCGTAATATCAAACTGCGAATACGTACAGAGAGCCTGAATTTGGCTCCAAAATATGGCTCAGGCCTCGAAATTGGGATGTTTGGGATATTTTGAAAACTGCAGGGGAGTTTGTGCAAAAAGTGATTCACTGCAGCTTTCAGGACTAGGCATATGTTGAGTATAAAAAGTCATAATTTCAAACTGCGAATACATGCAGAGAGCCAGAATTTGGTTCCAAAATATGGCTCAGGCCTCGAAATTTGGATGTTTGGGATATTTTGAAAACTGCGGGGGAGTTTGGGACAAATATGACCAAACGCTGCTCTCAGTACTTGGCATATGATGGGTATAAAAAGTCGTAATTTCAAACTGCGAATACGTGCAGAGAGCCAGAATTTGGCTTCAAAATATGGCTCAGGCCTCAAAATTGGGATATTTGGGATATTTCGAAAACTGCAGGGGAGTTTGTGCAAAATGTGACTCACTGCCGCTTTCAGGACTTGGCATATGTTTAGTATAAAAAGTCGTAATATCAAACTGCGAATACGTGCATAGAGCCAGAATTCGGCTCCAAAATATGGCTCAGGCCTCGAAATTGGGATGTTTGGAATATTTTAAAAACTGGAGGGAGGTTTGGGACAAATGTGACCAAACGCCGCTTTCAGTACTTGGCATATGTTGGGTATAAAAAGTCGTAATTTCAAACTGCGAATACGTATAGAGAGCCTGAATTTGGCTCCAAAATATGGCTCAGGCCTCGAAATTGGGATATTAGGGATATTTTGAAAACTGCAGGGAGGTTTGGGACAAATGTGACCAAACGCCACTTTCAGTACTTGGCGTATGTTGGGTATAAAAAGTCGTAACTTAAAACGGCGAATACGTGCAGAGAGCCAGAATTTGGCTCCAAAATATGGCTCAGACCTCGAATTTTGGATATTTGGCATTTTTCGAAAACTGCAAAGGAGTTTGTGCAAAATGTGACTCATTGCGGCTTTCAGGACTTAGCATATGTTGGGTATAAAAAGTCGTAATATCAAACTGCGAATACGTGCATAGAGCCAGAATTTGGCTCCAAAATATGGCTAAGGCCTCGAAATTGGGATATTTGGGATATTTTAAAAACTGGAGGGAGGTTTGGGACATATGTGACCAAACGCCGCTTTCAGTACTTAGCATATGTTGGGTATAAAAAGTCGTAACTTCAAACTGCGAATACGTACAGAGAGCCTGAATTTGGCTCCAAAATATGGCTCAGGCCTCGAAATTGGGATATTTGGCATATTTCGAAAACTGCAAGGGAGTTTGTGCAAAATGTGACTCACTGCCGCTTTCAGGACTTGGCATATGTTGGTTATAAAAATTCGTAATATCAAACTGCGAATACATGTAGAGAGCCAGAATTTGGCTCCAAAATATGGCTCAGGCCTCGAAATTGGG
Organism: Procambarus clarkii; assembly: GCF_040958095.1. Lineage (NCBI taxonomy): Eukaryota > Metazoa > Arthropoda > Malacostraca > Decapoda > Cambaridae > Procambarus > Procambarus clarkii. The sequence goes on along the minus strand of NC_091217.1, from coordinate 25,513,609 downwards.
ATGTTTGTGATATTTTGAAAACTGGAGGGAGATTTGGGACCAATGTGACCAAACGCCGCTTTCAGCACTTGGCATATATTGGGTATAAAAAAGTCGCAATTTCAAACTGCGAATACTTGCAGAGAGCCCGAATTTGGCTTCAAAATATGGCTCAGGCCTCGAAATTGGGATATTTGGGATATAATGAAAACTGTAGGGGAGTTTGTGCAAAATGTGACTCACTGCCGCTTTCAGTACTTGGCATATGTTGGGTATAAAATTCGTAATATGAAACTGCGAATACGTGCAGAGAGCCAAAATTTGGCTCCAAAATATGGCTCAGGCCTCGAAATTAGGATGTTTGGGATATTTTGAAAACTGCAGAGGAGTTTGTGCAAAATCTTACTGATTGCCGCTTTCAGGACTTGGCATATGTTGGGTATAAAAAGTCGTAATTTAAAACATCGAATACGTGCAGAGAGCCAGAATTTGGCTCCAAAATATTGCTCAGGCCTCGAAATTGTGATGTTTGGGATATTTTGAAAACTGCAGGGGAGTTTGTGCAAAATGTGACTCACTGCCGCGTCCAGTACTTTGCATATGTTGGGTATAAAAGTTAGTAATATCAAACTGCGAATACGTGCATAGAGCCAGAATTTGGCTCCAAAATATGGCTCAGGCCTCGAAATTGGGATGTTTGGAATATTTTGAAAACTGCAGGGAGGTTTGGGACAAATGTGACCAAACTCCGCTTTCAGTACTTGGCATATGTTGGGTATAAAAAGTCGTAACTTAAAACTGCGAATACGTGCAGAGAGCCAGAATTTGGCTCCAAAATATGGCTCAGGCCTCGAAATTGGGATGTTTGGGATATTTTAAAAACTGGAGGGAGGTTTGGGACAAATGTGACCAAACACCGCTTTCAGTTCTTTGCATATGTTGGGTATAAAAAGTCGTAATTTCAAACTGCGAATACGTATAGAGAGCCTGAATTTGGCTCCAAAATATGGCTCAGGCCTCGAAATTGGGATAATAGGGATATTTTGAAAACTGCAGGGAGGTTTGGGACAAATGTGACCAAACGCTGCTTTCAGTAGTTGGCATATGTTGGGTATAAAAAAGTCGCAATTTCAAACTGCGAATACGTGCAGAGTGCCAAAATATGGCTCAGGCCTCGAAATTGGGATATTTGGGATTTTTCGAAAACTGCAAAGGAGTTTGTGCAAAATGTGACTCATTGCGGCTTTCAGGACTTGGCATATGTTGGGTATAAAAAGTCGTAATATCAAACTGCGAATACGTGCATAGAGCCAGAATTTGGCTCCAAAATATTGCTCAGGCCTCGAAATTGGGATGTTTGGGATATTTTGAAAACTGGAGGGAGGTTTGGGACAAATGTGACCAAATGCCGCTTTCAGCACTTGGCATATATTGGGTATAAAAAAAAGTCGCAAATTCAAACTGCGAATACGTGCAGAGAGTCAGAATTTGGCTCCAAAATATAACTAAGGCCTCGAAATTGGGATATTTGGGATATTTTGAAAACTGTAGGGGAGTTTGTGCAAAATGTGACTCACTGCCGCTTTCAGTACTTGGCATATGTTGGGTATAAAATTCGTAATATGAAACTGCAAATACGTGCAGAGAGCCAGAATTTGGCTCCAAAATATGGCTCAGGCCTCTCAATTGGGATGTTTGTGATATTTTGAAAACTGCAGAGGAGTTTGTGCAAAATCTTACTACTTGCCGCCTTCAGGACTTGGCATATGTTGGGTATAAAAAGTCGTAATTTAAAACAGCGAATACGTGCAGAGAGCCAGAATTTGGCTCCAAAATATTGCTCAGGGCTCGAATTTGGGATGTTTGGGATATTTTGAAAACTGCAGGGGAGTTTGTGCAAAATGTGACTCACTGCCGCTTTCAGGACTTGGCATATGTTGGGTATAAAAATACGTAATTTAATACTGCGAATACATGCAGAGAGCCGGAATTTGGCTCCAAAATATTGCTCAGGCCTCGAAATTGGGATGTTTGGGATATTTTGAAAACTGGAGGGAGGTTTGGGACAAATGTGACCAAATGCCGCTTTCAGCACTTGGCATATATTGGGTATAAAAAAAGTCGCAAATTTAAACTGCGAATACGTGCAGAGAGTCAGAATTTGGCTCCAAAATATAACTAAGGCCTCGAAATTGGGATATTTGGGATATTTTGAAAACTGTAGGGGAGTTTGTGCAAAATGTGACTCACTGCCGCTTTCAGTACTTGGCATATGTTGGGTATAGAATTCGTAATATGAAACTGCAAATACGTGCAGAGAGCCAGAATTTGGCTCCAAAATATGGCTCAGGCCTCTCAATTGGGATGTTTGTGATATTTTGAAAACTGCAGAGGAGTTTGTGCAAAATCTTACTACTTGCCGCCTTCAGGACTTGGCATATGTTGGGTATAAAAAGTCGTAATTTAAAACAGCGAATACGTGCAGAGAGCCAGAATTTGGCTCCAAAATATTGCTCAGGCCTCGAAATTGTGATGTTTGGGATATTTTGAAAACTGTAGGGGAGTTTGTGCAAAATGTGACTCACTGCCGCGTCCAGTACGTGGCATATGTTGGGTATAAAAGGTAGTAATATCAAACTGCGAATACGTGCATAGAGCCAGAATTTGGCTCCAAAATATGGTTCAGGCCTCGAAATTGGGATGTTTGGGATATTTTGAAAACTGCAGGGAGGTTTGGGACAAATGTGACCAAACTCCGCTTTCAGTACTTGGCATATGTTGGGTATAAAAAGTCGTAACTTAAAACTGCGAATACGTGCAGAGAGCCAGAATTTGGCTCCAAAATATGGCTCAGGCCTCGAAATTGGGATGTTTGGGATATTTTAAAAACTGGAGGGAGGTTTGGGACAAATGTGACCAAACACCGCTTTCAGTTCTTGGCATATGTTTGGTATAAAAAGTCGTAATTTTAAACTGCGAATACGTATAGAGAGCCTGAATTTGGCTCCAAAATATGGCTCAGGCCTCGAAGTTGGGATAATAGGGATATTTTGAAAACTGCAGGGAGGTTTGGGACAAATGTGACCAAACGCCGCTTTCAGTAGTTGGCATATGTTGGGTATAAAAAAGTCGCAATTTCAAACTGCGAATACGTGCAGAGAGCCAAAATTTGGCTCCAAAATATGGCTCAGGCCTCGAAATTGGGATATTTGGGATTTTTCGAAAACTGCAAAGGAGTTTGTGCAAAATGTGACTCATTGCGGCTTTCAGGACTTGGCATATGTTGGGTATAAAAAGTCGGAATATCAAACTGCGAATACGTGCATAGAGCCAGAATTTGGCTCCGAAATATGGCTCAGGCCTCGAAATTGGGATATTTGGGATATTTTGAAAACTGGAGGAAGGTTTGGTACAAATGTGACCAAACGCCGCTTTCAGTACTTGGCATATGTTGGGAATAAAAAGTCGTAATATCAAACAGCGAATACGTACAGAGAGCCTGAATTTGGCTCCAAAATATGGCTCAGGCCTCGAAATTGGGATATTTGGGATATTTCGAAAACTGCAGGGGAGTTTGTGCAAAATGTGACTCACTGCCGCTTTCAGGACTTGGCATATGTTGGGTATAAAAATTCGTAATTTAATACTGCGAATACATGCAGAGAACCAGAATTTGGCTCCAAAATATTGTTCAGGCCTCGAAATTGGGATGTTTGGGATATTTTGAAAACTGGAGGGAGGTTTGGGACAAATGTGACCAAATGCCGCTTTCAGCACTTGGCATATATTGGGTATAAAAAAAGTCGCAAATTCAAACTGCGAATACGTGCAGAGAGTCAGAATTTGGCTCCAAAATATAACTAAGGCCTCGAAATTGGGATATTTGGGATATTTTGAAAACTGTAGGGGAGTTTGTGCAAAATGTGACTCACTGCCGCTTTCAGTACTTGGCATATGTTGGGTATAAAATTCGTAATATGAAACTGCAAATACGTGCAGAGAGCCAGAATTTGGCTCCAAAATATGGCTCAGGCCTCTCAATTGGGATGTTTGTGATATTTTGAAAACTGCAGAGGAGTTTGTGCAAAATCTTACTACTTGCCGCCTTCAGGACTTGGCATATGTTGGGTATAAAAAGTCGTAATTTAAAACAGCGAATACGTGCAGAGAGCCAGAATTTGGCTCCAAAATATTGCTCAGGCCTCGAATTTGGGATGTTTGGGATATTTTGAAAACTGCAGGGGAGTTTGTGCAAAATGTGACTCACTGCCGCTTTCAGGACTTGGCATATGTTGGGTATAAAAATTCGTAATATCAAACTGCGAATTCGTGCATAGAGCCAGAATTTGGCTCCAAAATATGGCTCAGGCCTCGAAATTGGGATGTTTGTGATATTTTGAAAACTGGAGGGAGATTTGGGACAAATGTGACCAAACGCTGCTTTCAGCACTTGGCATATATTGGGTATAAAAAAGTCGCAATTTCAAACAGCGAATACTTGCAGAGAGCCAGAATTTGCCTCAAAAATATGGCTCAGGCCTCGAAATTGGGATATTTGGGATATTTTGAAAACTGTAGTGGAGTTTGTGCAAAATGTGACTCACTGCCGCATTCAGTACTTGGCATATGTTGGGTATAAAATTCGTAATATGAAACTGCGAATACGTGCAGAGAGCCAAAATTTGGCTCTAAAATATGGCTCAGGCCTCGAAATTGGGATGTTTGGGATATTTTAAAAACTGGAGGGAGGTTTGGGACAAATGTGACCAAGCACCGCTCTCAGTTCTTGGCATATGTTGGGTATAAAAAGTCGTAATTTCAAACTGCGAATAAGTATAGAGAGCCTGAATTTGGCTCCAAAATATGGCTCAGGCCTCGAAATTGGGATAATAGGGATATTTTGAAAACTGCAGGGAGGTTTGGGACAAATGTGACCAAACGCCGCTTTCAGTAGTTGGCATATGTTGGGTATAAAAAAGTCGCAATTTCAAACAGCGAATACGTGCAGAGAGCCAAAATTTGGCTCCAAAATATGGCTCAGGCCTCGAAATTGGGATATTTGGGATATTTCGAAAACTGCAGGGGAGTTTGTGCAAAATGTGACTCACTGCCGCTTTCAGGACTTGGCATATGTTTGGTATAAAAAGTCGTAATATCAAACTGCATATACATGTAGAGAGCCAGAATTTGGCTCCAAAATATGGCTCAGGCCTCGAAATTGGGATGTTTGTGATATTTTGAAAACTGGAGGGAGATTTGGGACAAATGTGACCAAACGCTGCTTTCAGCACTTGGCATATATTGGGGATAAAAAAGTCGCAATTTCAAACGGCGAATACTTGCAGAGAGCCAAAATTTGGCTCCAAAATATGGCTCAGGCCTCGAAATTGGGATGTTTGGGATATTTTGAAAACTGCAGAGGAATTTTTGCAAAATCTTACTGATTGCCGCTTTCAGGACTTGGCATATGTTGGGTATAAAAAGTCGTAATTTAAAACAGCGAATACGTGCAGAGAGCCAGAATTTGGCTCCAAAATATTGCTCAGGCCTCGAAATTATGATGTTTATGATATTTTGAAAATTGCAGGGGAGTTTGTGCAAAATGTGACTCACTGCCGCGTCCAGTACTTGGCATATGTTTGGTAAAAAAGGTAGTAATATCAAACTGCGAATACGTGCATAGAGCCAGAATTTGGCTCCAAAATATGGCTCAGGCCTCGAAATTGGGATGTTTGGGATATTTTGAAAACTGGAGGGAGGTTTGGGAAAAATTTGACCAAATGCCGCGTTCAGTACTTGGCATATGTTGGGTATAAAAAGTTGTAATTTTAAACTGCGAATACGTGCAGAGAGCCAGAATTTGTTTCCAAAATATGGCTCAGGCCTCGAAATTGGGATATTTAAGATATTTCGAAAACTGCAGGGGAGTTTGTGCAAAATGTGACTCACTGCCGCTTTCAGGACTTGGCATATGTTTGGTATAAAAATTCGTAATTTAAAACTGCGAATACATGCAGAGAGCGAGAATTTGGCTCCAAAATATTGCTCAGGCCTTGAAATTGGGATGTTTGGGATATTTTGAAAACTGCAGGGGAGTTTGTGCAAAATGTGACTCACTGCCGCTTTCAGTACTTGGCATATGTTGGGTATAAAAAGTCGTAATATCAAACTGCGAATACATGTAGAGAGCCAGAATTTGGTTCCAAAATATGGCTCAGGCCTCGAAATTGGGATATTTGGGATATTTTGAAAACTGTAGGGGAGTTTGTGCAAAATGTGACTCACTGCCGCTTTCAGTACTTGGCATATGTTGGGTATAAAATTCGTAATATGAAACTGCAAATACGTGCAGAGAGCCAGAATTTGGCTCCAAAATATGGCTCAGGCCTCTCAATTGGGATGTTTGTGATATTTTGAAAACTGCAGAGGAGTTTGTGCAAAATCTTACTACTTGCCGCCTTCAGGACTTGGCATATGTTGGGTATAAAAAGTCGTAATTTAAAACAGCGAATACGTGCAGAGAGCCAGAATTTGGCTCCAAAATATTGCTCAGGCCTCGAATTTGGGATGTTTGGGATATTTTGAAAACTGCAGGGGAGTTTGTGCAAAATGTGACTCACTGCCGCTTTCAGGACTTGGCATATGTTGGGTATAAAAATTCGTAATATCAAACTGCGAATTCGTGCATAGAGCCAGAATTTGGCTCCAAAATATGGCTCAGGCCTCGAAATTGGGATGTTTGTGATATTTTGAAAACTGGAGGGAGATTTGGGACAAATGTGACCAAACGCTGCTTTCAGCACTTGGCATATATTGGGTATAAAAAAGTCGCAATTTCAAACAGCGAATACTTGCAGAGAGCCAGAATTTGCCTCAAAAATATGGCTCAGGCCTCGAAATTGGGATATTTGGGATATTTTGAAAACTGTAGTGGAGTTTGTGCAAAATGTGACTCACTGCCGCATTCAGTACTTGGCATATGTTGGGTATAAAATTCGTAATATGAAACTGCGAATACGTGCAGAGAGCCAAAATTTGGCTCTAAAATATGGCTCAGGCCTCGAAATTGGGATGTTTGGGATATTTTAAAAACTGGAGGGAGGTTTGGGACAAATGTGACCAAGCACCGCTCTCAGTTCTTGGCATATGTTGGGTATAAAAAGTCGTAATTTCAAACTGCGAATAAGTATAGAGAGCCTGAATTTGGCTCCAAAATATGGCTCAGGCCTCGAAATTGGGATAATAGGGATATTTTGAAAACTGCAGGGAGGTTTGGGACAAATGTGACCAAACGCCGCTTTCAGTAGTTGGCATATGTTGGGTATAAAAAAGTCGCAATTTCAAACAGCGAATACGTGCAGAGAGCCAAAATTTGGCTCCAAAATATGGCTCAGGCCTCGAAATTGGGATATTTGGGATATTTCGAAAACTGCAGGGGAGTTTGTGCAAAATGTGACTCACTGCCGCTTTCAGGACTTGGCATATGTTTGGTATAAAAAGTCGTAATATCAAACTGCATATACATGTAGAGAGCCAGAATTTGGCTCCAAAATATGGCTCAGGCCTCGAAATTGGGATGTTTGTGATATTTTGAAAACTGGAGGGAGATTTGGGACAAATGTGACCAAACGCTGCTTTCAGCACTTGGCATATATTGGGGATAAAAAAGTCGCAATTTCAAACGGCGAATACTTGCAGAGAGCCAAAATTTGGCTCCAAAATATGGCTCAGGCCTCGAAATTGGGATGTTTGGGATATTTTGAAAACTGCAGAGGAATTTTTGCAAAATCTTACTGATTGCCGCTTTCAGGACTTGGCATATGTTGGGTATAAAAAGTCGTAATTTAAAACAGCGAATACGTGCAGAGAGCCAGAATTTGGCTCCAAAATATTGCTCAGGCCTCGAAATTATGATGTTTATGATATTTTGAAAATTGCAGGGGAGTTTGTGCAAAATGTGACTCACTGCCGCGTCCAGTACTTGGCATATGTTTGGTAAAAAAGGTAGTAATATCAAACTGCGAATACGTGCATAGAGCCAGAATTTGGCTCCAAAATATGGCTCAGGCCTCGAAATTGGGATGTTTGGGATATTTTGAAAACTGGAGGGAGGTTTGGGAAAAATTTGACCAAATGCCGCGTTCAGTACTTGGCATATGTTGGGTATAAAAAGTTGTAATTTTAAACTGCGAATACGTGCAGAGAGCCAGAATTTGTTTCCAAAATATGGCTCAGGCCTCGAAATTGGGATATTTAAGATATTTCGAAAACTGCAGGGGAGTTTGTGCAAAATGTGACTCACTGCCGCTTTCAGTACTTGGCATATGTTGGGTATAAAAAGTCGTAATATCAAACTGCGAATACATGTAGAGAGCCAGAATTTGGTTCCAAAATATGGCTCAGGCCTCGAAATTGGGATGTTTGGGATATTTTGAAAACTGGAGGGAGATTTGGGACAAATGTGACCAAACGCTGCTTTCAGCACTTGGCATATATTGGGTATAAAAAAGTCGCAATTTCAAACAGCGAATACTTGCAGAGAGCCAGAATTTGCCTCAAAAATATGGCTCAGGCCTCGAAATTGGGATATTTGGGATATTTTGAAAACTGTAGTGGAGTTTGTGCAAAATGTGACTCACTGCCGCTTTCAGTACTTGGCATATGTTGGGTATAAAATTCGTAATATGAAACTGCGAATACGTGCAGAGAGCCAAAATTTGGCTCCAAAATATGGCTCAGGCCTCGAAATTGGGATGTTTGGGATATTTTGAAAACTGCAGAGGAATTTGTGCAAAATCTTACTGATTGCCGCTTTCAGGACTTGGCATATGTTGGGTATAAAAAGTCGTAATTTAAAACAGCGAATACGTGCAGAGAGCCAGAATTTGGCTCCAAAATATTGCTCAGGCCTCGAAATTATGATGTTTGGGATATTTTGAAAATTGCAGGGGAGTTTGTGCAAAATGTGACTCACTGCCGCGTCCAGTACTTGGCATATGTTTGGTAAAAAAGGTAGTAATATGAAACTGCGAATACGTGCAGAGAGCCAAAATTTGGCTCCAAAATATGGCTCAGGCCTCGAAATTGGGATGTTTGGGATATTTTAAAAACTGGAGGGAGGTTTGGGACAAATGTGACCAAACACCGCTTTCAGTTCTTGGTATATGTTGGGTATAAAAAGTCGTAATTTCAAACTGCGAATAAGTATAGAGAGCGTGAATTTGGCTCCAAAATATGGCTCAGGCCTCGAAATTGGGATAATAGGGATATTTTGAAAACTGCAGGGAGGTTTGGGACAAATGTGACCAAACGCCGCTTTCAGTAGTTGGCATATGTTGGGTATAAAAAAGTCGCAATTTCAAACTGCGAATACGTGCAGAGAGCCAAAATTTGGCTCCAAAATATGGCTCAGGCCTCGAAATTGGGATATTTGGGATATTTCGAAAACTGCAGGGGAGTTTGTGCAAAATGTGACTCACTGCCGCTTTCAGGACTTGGCATATGTTTGGTATAAAAAGTCGTAATATCAAACTGCATATACATGTAGAGAGCCAGAATTTGGCTCCAAAATATGGCTCAGGCCTCGAAATTGGGATGTTTGTGATATTTTGAAAACTGGAGGGAGATTTGGGACAAATGTGACCAAACGCTGCTTTCAGCACTTGGCATATATTGGGGATAAAAAAGTCGCAATTTCAAACGGCGAATACTTGCAGAGAGCCAGAATTTGCCTCAAAAATATGGCTCAGGCCTCGAAATTGGGATATTTGGGATATTTTGAAAACTGTAGTGGAGTTTGTGCAAAATGTGACTCACTGCCGCTTTCAGTACTTGGCATATGTTGGGTATAAAATTCGTAATATGAAACTGCGAATACGTGCAGAGAGCCAAAATTTGGCTCCAAAATATGGCTCAGGCCTCGAAATTGGGATGTTTGGGATATTTTGAAAACTGCAGAGGAATTTTTGCAAAATCTTACTGATTGTCGCTTTCAGGACTTGGCATATGTTGGGTATAAAAAGTCGTAATTTAAAACAGCGAATACGTGCAGAGAGCCAGAATTTGGCTCCAAAATATTGCTCAGGCCTCGAAATTATGATGTTTATGATATTTTGAAAAATGCAGGGGAGTTTGTGCAAAATGTGACTCACTGCCGCGTCCAGTACTTGGCATATGTTTGGTAAAAAAGGTAGTAATATCAAACTGCGAATACGTGCATAGAGCCAGCATTTGGCTCCAAAATATGGCTCAGGCCTCGAAATTGGGATGTTTGGGATATTTTGAAAACTGGAGGGAGGTTTGGGAAAAATGTGACCAAACGCCGCGTTCAGTACTTGGCATATGTTGGGTATAAAAAGTTGTAATTTTAAACTGCGAATACGTGCAGAGAGCCAGAATTTGTTTCCAAAATATGGCTCAGGCCTCGAAATTGGGATATTTGGGATATTTCGAAAACTGCAGGGGAGTTTGTGCAAAATGTGACTCACTGCCGCTTTCAGGACTTGGCATATGTTTGGTATAAAAATTCGTAATTTAAAACGGCGAATACATGCAGAGAGCCAGAATTTGGCTCCAAAATATTGCTCAGGCCTCGAAATTTGGATGTTTGGGATATTTTGAAAACTGCAGGGGAGTTTGTGCAAAATGTGACTCACTGCCGCTTTCAGTACTTGGCATATGTTGGGTATAAAAAGTCGTAATATCAAACTGCGAATACATGTAGAGAGCCAGAATTTGGTTCCAAAATATGGCTCAGGCCTCGAAATTGGGATGTTTGGGATATTTTGAAAACTGGAGGGAGATTTGGGACAAATGTGACCAAACGCTGCTTTCAGCACTTGGCATATATTGGGTATAAAAAAGTCGCAATTTCAAACAGCGAATACTTGCAGAGAGCCAGAATTTGCCTCAAAAATATGGCTCAGGCCTCGAAATTGGGATATTTGGGATATTTTGAAAACTGTAGTGGAGTTTGTGCAAAATGTGACTCACTGCCGCTTTCAGTACTTGGCATATGTTGGGTATAAAATTCGTAATATGAAACTGCGAATACGTGCAGAGAGCCAAAATTTGGCTCCAAAATATGGCTCAGGCCTCGAAATTGGGATGTTTGGGATATTTTGAAAACTGCAGAGGAATTTGTGCAAAATCTTACTGATATCCGCTTTCAGGACTTGGCATATGTTGGGTATAAAAAGTCGTAATTTAAAACAGCGAATACGTGCAGAGAGCCAGAAATTGGCTCCAAAATATTGCTCAGGCCTCGAAATTATGATGTTTGGGATATTTTGAAAATTGCAGGGGAGTTTGTGCAAAATGTGACTCACTGCCGTGCCCAGTACTTGGCATATGTTTGGTAAAAAAGGTAGTAATATCAAACTGCGAATACGTGCATAGAGCCAGAATTTGGCTCCAAAATATGGCTCAGGCCTCGAAATTGGGATGTTTGGGATATTTTGAAAACTGGAGGGAGGTTTGGGAAAAATGTGACCAAACGCCGCGTTCAGTACTTGGCATATGTTGGGTATAAAAAGTTGTAATTTTAAACTGCGAATACGTGCAGAGAGCCAGAATTTGTTTCCAAAATATGGCTCAGGCCTCGAAATTGGGATATTTGGGATATTTCGAAAACTGCAAGGGAGTTTGTGCAAAATGTGACTCACTGCCGCTTTCAGGACTTGGCATATGTTTGGTATAAAAATTCGTAATTTAAAACTGCGAATACATGCAGAGAGCCAGAATTTGGCTCCAAAATATTGCTCAGGCCTCGAAATTGGGATGTTTGGGATATTTTGAAAACTGCAGGGGAGTTTGAGCAAAATGTGACTCACTGCTGCTTTCAGTACTTGGCATATGTTGGGTATAAAAAGTCGTAATATCAAACTGCGAATACATGTAGAGAGCCAGAATTTGGTTCCAAAATATGGCTCAGGCCTCGAAATTGGGATGTTTCGGATATTTTGAAACCTGGAGGGAGGTTTGGGACAAATGTGACCAAATGCCGCTTTCAGCACTTGGCATATATTGGGTATAAAAAAAGTCGCAATTTCAAACTGCGAATACGTGCAGAGAGTCAGAATTTGGCTCCAAAATATGGCTCAGGCCTCGAAATTGGGATATTTGGGATATTTTGAAAACTGTAGGAGAGTTTGTGCAAAATGTGACTCACTGCCGCTATCAGTACTTGGCATATGTTGGGTATAAAATTCGTAATATGAAACTGCAAATACGTGCAGAGAGGCAGAATTTGGCTCCAAAATATGGCTCAGGCCTCGAAATTGGGATGTTTGGGATATTTTGAAAACTGGAGGGAGGTTTGGGACATATGTGACCAAACGCCGCTTTCAGTACTTGGCATATGTTGGGTATAAAAATTCATAACTTTAAGCTGCGAATACGTGCAGAGAACCAGAATTTGGCTCCAAAATATGGCTCAGGCCTCAAAATTGGGATATTTGGGATATTTCGAAAACTGCAGGGGAGTTTGTGCAAAATGTGACTCACTGCCGCTTTCAGGACTTAGCATATGTTGGGTATAAAAAGTCGTAATATAAAACTGCGAATACGTGCATAGAGCCAGAATTCGGCTCCAAAATATGGCTCAGGCCTCGAAATTGGGATGTTTGGGATATTTTGAAAACTTGAGGGAGGTTTGGGACAAATGTGACCAAACGCCGCTTTCAGTACTTGGCATATGTTGGGTATAAAAAGTCGTAACTTAAAACTGCGAATACGTGCAGAGAGCCAGAATTTAGCTCCAAAATATGGCTCAGGCCTCGAAATTGGGATATTTAGGATTTTTCGAAAACTGCAAAGGAGTTTGTGCAAAATGTGACTCATTGCGGCTTTCAGGACTTGGCATATGTTGGGTATAAAAAGTCGTAATATCAAACTGCGAATACGTGCATAGAGCCAGAATTTGGCTCCAAAATATGGCTCAGGCCTCGAAATTAGGATGTTTGGGATATTTTGAAAACTGCAAGGAGGTTTGGGACAAATGTGACCAAATGCCGCTTTCAGTACTTAGCATATGTTGGGTATAAAAAGTCGTAACTTCAAACTGCGAATACGTACAGAGAGCCTGAATTTGGCTCCAAAATATGGCTCAGGCCTCGAAATTGGGATATTTGGGATATTTCGAAAACTGCAGGGGAGTTTGTGCAAAATGTGACTCACTGCCGCTTTCAGGACTTGGCATATGTTGGGTATAAAAAGTCGTAATATCAAACTGCGAATACGTGCAGAGAGCCAGAATTTGTTTCCAAAATATGGCTCAGGCCTCGAAATTGGGATATTTGGGATATTTCGAAAACTGCAGGGGAGTTTGTGCAAAATGTGACTAACTGCCACTTTCAGGACTTAGCATATGTTGGGTATAAAAATTCGTAATATAAAACTGCGAATACATGCAGAGAGCCAGAATTTGGCTCCAAAATATTGCTCAGGCCTCGAAATTGTTATGTTTGGGATATTTTGAAAACTGTAGGGGAGTTTGTGCAAAATGTGACTCACTGCCGCTTTCAGTACTTGGCATATGTTGGGTATAAAAAGTCGTTATATCAAACTGCGAATACATGTAGAGAGCCAGAATTTGGTTCCAAAATATGGCTCAGGCCTCGAAATTGGGATGTTTGGGATATTTTGAAACCTGGAGGGAGGTTTGGGACAAATGTGACCAAACGCCGCTTTCAGCACTTGGCATATATTGGGTATAAAAAAAGTCGCAATTTCAAACTGCGAATACGTGCAGAGAGTCAGAATTTGGCTCCAAAATATGGCTCAGGCCTCGAAATTGGGATATTTGGGATATTTTGAAAACTGTAGGGGAGTTTGTGCAAAATGTGACTCACTGCCGCTATCAGTACTTAGCATATGTTGGGTATAAAATTCGTAATATGAAACTGCAAATACGTGCAGAGAGGCAGAATTTGGCTCCAAAATATGGCTCAGGCCTCGAAATTGGGATGTTTGGGATATTTTGAAAACTGCAGAGGAGTTTGTGCAAAATCTTACTACTTGCCGCTTTCAGGACTTGGCATATGTTGGGTATAAAAAGTCGTAATTTAAAACAGCGAATACGTGCAGAGAGCCAGAATTTGGCTCCAAAATATTGCTCAGGCCTCGAATTTGGGATGTTTGGGATATTTTGAAAACTGCAGGGGAGTTTGTGCAAAATGTGACTCACTGCCGCTTACGGGACTTGGCATATGTTGGGTATAAAAAGTCATAATATCAAACTGCGAATTCCTGCATAGAGCCAGAATTTGGCTCCAAAATATCGCTCAGGCCTCGAAATTGGGATGTTTGGGATATTTTGAAAACTGCAGGGAGGTTTGGGACAAATGTGACCAAACGCCGCTTTCAGTAGTTGGCATATGTTGGGTATAAAAAAAGTCGCAATTTCAAACTGCGAATACGTGCAGAGAGCCAAAATTTGGCTCCAAAATATGGCTCAGGCGTCGAAATTGGGATATTTGGGATATTTCGAAAACTGCAGGGAAGTTTGTTCAAAATGTGACTCACTGCCGCTTTCAGGACATGGCATATGTTTGGTATAAAAAGTCGTAATATCAAACTGCATATACATGTAGAGAGCCAGAATTTGGCTCCAAAATATGGCTCAGGCCTCGAAATTGGGATGTTTGTGATATTTTGAAAACTGGAGGGAGATTTGGGACAAATGTGACCAAACGCTGCTTTCAGCACTTGGCATATATTGGGTATAAAAAATCGCAATTTCAAACAGCGAATACTTGCAGAGAGCCAGAATTTTCCTCAAAAATATGGCTCAGGCCTCGAAATTGGGATATTTGGGATATTTTGAAAACTGTAGTGGAGTTTGTGCAAAATGTGACTCACTGCCGCTTTCAGTACTTGGCATATGTTGGGTATAAAATTCGTAATATGAAACTGCGAATACGTGCAGAGAGCCAGAATTTGTTTCCAAAATATGGCTCAGGCCTCGAAATTGGGATATTTGGGATATTTCGAAAACTGCAGGGGAGTTTGTGCAAAATGTGACTCACTGCCGCTTTCAGGACTTGGCATATGTTTGGTATAAAAATTCGTAATTTAAAACTGCGAATACATGCAGAGAGCCAGAATTTGGCTCCAAAATATTGCTCAGGCCTCGAAATTGGGATGTTTGGGATATTTTGAAAACTGCAGGGAAGTTTGTGCAAAATGTGACTCACTGCTGCTTTCAGTACTTGGCATATGTTGGGTATAAAAAGTCGTAATATCAAACTGCGAATACATGTAGAGAGCCAGAATTTGGTTCCAAAATATGGCTCAGGCCTCGAAATTGGGATGTTTCGGATATTTTGAAACCTGGAGGGAGGTTTGGGACAAATGTGACCAAATGCCGCTTTCAGCACTTGGCATATATTGGGTATAAAAAAAGTCGCAATTTCAAACTGCGAATACGTGCAGAGAGTCAGAATTTGGCTCCAAATTATGGCTCAGGCCTCGAAATTGGGATATTTGGGATATTTTGAAAACTGTAGGGGAGTTTGTGCAAAATGTGACTCACTGCCGCTATCAGTACTTGGCATATGTTGGGTATAAAATTCGTAATATGAAACTGCAAATACGTGCAGAGAGGCAGAATTTGGCTCCAAAATATGGCTCAGGCCTCGAAATTGGGATGTTTGGGATATTTTGAAAACTGGAGGGAGGTTTGGGACATATGTGACCAAACGCCGCTTTCAGTACTTGGCATATGTGGGGTATAAAAATTCATAACTTTAAGCTGCGAATACGTGCAGAGAACCAGAATTTGGCTCCAAAATATGGCTCAGGCCTCAAAATTGGGATATTTGGGATATTTCGAAAACTGCAGGGGAGTTTGTGCAAAATGTGACTCACTGCCGCTTTCAGGACTTAGCATATGTTGGGTATAAAAAGTCGTAATATAAAACTGCGAATACGTGCATAGAGCCAGAATTCGGCTCCAAAATATGGCTCAGGCCTCGAAATTGGGATGTTTGGGATATTTTGAAAACTTGAGGGAGGTTTGGGACAAATGTGACCAAACGCCGCTTTCAGTACTTGGCATATGTTGGGTATAAAAAGTCGTAACATAAAACTGCGAATACGTGCAGAGAGCCAGAATTTAGCTCCAAAATATGGCTTAGGCCTCGAAATTGGGATATTTAGGATTTTTCGAAAACTGCAAAGGAGTTTGTGCAAAATGTGACTCATTGCGGCTTTCAGGACTTGGCATATGTTGGGTATAAAAAGTCGTAATATCAAACTGCGAATACGTGCATAGAGCCAGAATTTGGCTCCAAAATATGGCTCAGGCCTCGAAATTAGGATGTTTGGGATATTTTGAAAACTGCAAGGAGGTTTGGGACAAATGTGACCAAATGCCGCTTTCAGTACTTAGCATATGTTGGGTATAAAAAGTCGTAACTTCAAACTGCGAATACGTACATAGAGCCTGAATTTGGCTCCAAAATATGGCTCAGGCCTCGAAATTGGGATATTTGGGATATTTCGAAAACTGCAGGGGAGTTTGTGCAAAATGTGACTCTCTGCCGCTTTCAGGATATGTTGGGTATAAAAAGTCGTAATATCAAACTGCGAATACGTGCAGAGAGCCAGAATTTGTTTCCAAAATATGGCTCAGGCCTCGAAATTGGGATATTTGGGATATTTCGAAAACTGCAGGGGAGTTTGTGCAAAATGTGACTCACTGCCACTTTCAGGACTTAGCATATGTTGGGTATAAAAATTCGTAATTTAAAACTGCGAATACATGCAGAGAGCCAGAATTTGGCTCCAAAATATTGCTCAGGCCTCGAAATTGTTATGTTTGGGATATTTTGAAAACTGTAGGGGAGTTTGTGCAAAATGTGACTCACTGCCGCTTTCAGTACTTGGCATATGTTGGGTATAAAAAGTCGTAATATCAAACTGCGAATACATGTAGAGAGCCAGAATTTGGTTCCAAAATATGGCTCAGGCCTCGAAATTGGGATGTTTGGGATATTTTGAAACCTGGAGGGAGGTTTGGGACAAATGTGACCAAACGCCGCTTTCAGCACTTGGCATATATTGGGTATAAAAAAAGTCGCAATTTCAAACTGCGAATACGTGCAGAGAGTCAGAATTTGGCTCCAAAATATGGCTCAGGCCTCGAAATTGGGATATTTGGGATATTTTGAAAACTGTAGGGGAGTTTGTGCAAAATGTGACTCACTGCCGCTATCAGTACTTAGCATATGTTGGGTATAAAATTCGTAATATGAAACTGCAAATACGTGCAGAGAGGCAGAATTTGGCTCCAAAATATGGCTCAGGCCTCGAAATTGGGATGTTTGGGATATTTTGAAAACTGCAGAGGAGTTTGTGCAAAATCTTACTACTTGCCGCTTTCGGGACTTGGCATATGTTGGGTATAAAAAGTCGTAATTTAAAACAGCGAATACGTGCAGAGAGCCAGAATTTGGCTCCAAAATATTGCTCAGGCCTCGAATTTGGGATGTTTGGGATATTTTGAAAACTGCAGGGGAGTTTGTGCAAAATGTGACTCACTGCCGCTTACGGGACTTGGCATATGTTGGGTATAAAAAGTCGTAATATCAAACTGCGAATTCGTGCATAGAGCCAGAATTTGGCTCCAAAATATCGCTCAGGCCTCGAAATTGGGATGTTTGGGATATTTTGAAAACTGCAGGGAGGTTTGGGACAAATGTGACCAAACTCCGCTTTCAGTACTTGGCATATGTTGGGTATAAAAAGTCGTAACTTAAAACTGCGAATACGTGCAGAGAGCCAGAATTTGGCTCCAAAATATGGCTCAGGCCTCGAAATTGGGATGTTTGGGATATTTTGAAAACTGCAGGGAGGTTTGGGACAAATGTGACCAAACGCCGCTTTCAGTAGTTGGCATATGTTGGGTATAAAAAAAGTCGCAATTTCAAACTGCGAATACGTGCAGAGAGCCAAAATTTGGCTCCAAAATATGGCTCAGGCCTCGAAATTGGGATATTTGGGATATTTCGAAAACTGCAGGGGAGTTTGTTCAAAATGTGACTCACTGCCGCTTTCAGGACATGGCATATGTTTGGTATAAAAAGTCGTAATATCAAACTGCATATACATATAGAGAGCCAGAATTTGGCTCCAAAATATGGCTCAGGCCTCGAAATTGGGATGTTTGTGATATTTTGAAAACTGGAGGGAGATTTGGGACAAATGTGACCAAACGCTGCTTACAGCACTTGGCATATATTGGGTATAAAAAATCGCAATTTCAAACAGCGAATACTTGCAGAGAGCCAGAATTTTCCTCAAAAATATGGCTCAGGCCTCGAAATTGGGATATTTGGGATATTTTGAAAACTGTAGTGGAGTTTGTGCAAAATGTGACTCACTGCCGCTTTCAGTACTTGGCATATGTTGGGTATAAAATTCGTAATATGAAACTGCGAATACGTGCAGAGAGCCAAAATTTGGTTCCAAAATATGGCTCAGGCCTCGAAATTGGGATGTTTGGGATATTTTTAAAACTGGAGGGAGGTTTGGGACAAATGTGACCAAACACCGCTTTCAGTTCTTGGCATATGTTGGGTATAAAAAGTCGTAATTTCAAACTGCGAATACGTATAGAGAGCCTGAATTTGGCTCCAAAATATGGCTCAGGCCTCGAAATTGGGATAATAGGGATATTTTGAAAACTGCAGGGAGGTTTGGGACAAATGTGACCAAACGCCGCTTTCAGTAGTTGGCATATGTTGGGTATAAAAAAGTCGCAATTTCAAACTGCGAATACGTGCAGAGAGCCAAAATTTGGCTCCAAAATATGGCTCAGGCCTCGAAATTGGGATATTTGGGATATTTCGAAAACTGTAGGGGAGTTTGTGCAAAATGTGACTCACTGCCGCTTTCAGGACTTGGCATATGTTTGGTATAAAAAGTCGTAATATCAAACTGCATATACATGTAGAGAGCCAGAATTTGGCTCCAAAATATGGCTCAGGCCTCGAAATTGGGATGTTTGTGATATTTTAAAAACTGGAGGGAGGTTTGGGACAAATGTGACCAAAGACCGGTTTCAGTTCTTGGCATATGTTGGGTATAAAAAGTCGTAATTTCAAACTGCGAATACGTATAGAGAGCCTGAATTTGGCTCCAAAATATGGCTCAGGCCTCGAAATTGGGATAATAGGGATATTTTGAAAACTGGAGGGAGATTTGGGACAAATGTGACCAAACGCCGCTTTCAGTAGTTGGCATATGTTGGGTATAAAAAAGTCGCAATTTCAAACAGCGAATACTTGCAGAGAGCCAGAATTTGCCTCAAAAATATGGCTCAGGCCTCGAAATTGGGATATTTGGGATATTTTGAACACTGTAGTGGAGTTTGTGCAAAATGTGACTCACTGCCGCTTTCAGTACTTGGCATATGTTGGGTATAAAATTCGTAATATGAAACTGCGAATACGTGCAGAGAGCCAAAATTTGGCTCCAAAATATGGCTCAGGCCTCGAAATTGGGATGTTTGGGATATTTTGAAAACTGCAGAGGAATTTGTGCAAAATCTTACTGATTGCCGCTTTCAGGACTTGGCATATGTTGGGTATAAAAAGTCGTAATTTAAAACAGCGAATACGTGCAGAGAGCCAGAATTTGGCTCCAAAATATTGCCCAGGCCTCGAAATTGGGATGTTTACACACTGTTCCTCCACAAAGAACTACCACTACACACTCACCCCCACACAGTACTACTACTACACACTCTCCCAATACACAGTACTACCACTACAAACATTCTCCCACACAGTACTACCATTACACACTCCACCCACACGCACAGTACTACCACTTCACACTCTCCCCCACAAACAGTACTACCTCTACACACTTACTCCCACACACAGTACTACCACTACACACTCTCCCCCAAACAGTACTACCACTACACACTCTTCCCAACACCTAGTACTACCAGTACACACACTCCCCCCCCACACAGTGCAATCATTACACACTCTCCCCCACACAGTACTACTACTACACACTCTCCCAACACACAGTACTACCACTACACACACTCCCCCACACGCACAGTACTACCACTTCCTACTTTCCCCCACAAACAGTACTACCACTACACACTTACTCCCACACACTGTACTACCACTACACACTCTCCCCCACACAGTACAACAACTACACATTCCCCCAACACATAGTAGTACCACTACACACACTCCCCCCCACACACAGTACTATCATTACACTCTCACCCACACAGTACTACCAATGCACACTCTCCCCCAACGCACAGTACTACCACTACAAACATTCCCCCCCCCTCACACAGTACTACCACTACACACTCTCCCCCACATAGTACCACCACTACACACACTCTCCCAACAAACAGTACGACCACTACACACTCTCCCTCACACACAATGCTAAAAATGCACACTCTACCCAACTCACAGTACTTCCAATACACACAGTACTACCTCTACACACTACTACACACTAAAAGGGCGACAGGAAAGAGGCACTGAACTACAGGCCAGTGTCCTTGACTTGTATACCATGCAAGGTGATGGAGAAGATCGTGAGAAAAAACCTGGTAACACATCTGGAGAGAAGGGACTTCGTGACAAATCGCCAACATGGGTTCAGGGAGGGTAAATCTTGCCTTACAGGCTTGATAGAATTCTACGATCAGGTGACAAAGATTAAGCAAGAAACAGAGGGCTGGGCGGACTGCATTTTCTTGGATTGTCGGAAAGCCTTTGACACAGTACCACATAAGAGGCTGGTACATAAGCTGGAGAGACAGGCAGGTGTAGCTGGTAAGGTGCTCCAGTGGATAAGGGAGTATCTAAGCAATAGGAAGCAGAGAGTTATGTGAGGGGTGAGACCTCCGATGGGCGTGAAGTCACCAGTGGAGTCCAACAGGGCTCTGTACTCGGTTCTATCTTGTTTCTGATATATGTAAATGATCTCCCAGAGGGTATTGATTCATTTCTCTCAATGTTTGCGGACGATGCTAAAATTATGAGAAGGATTAAAACAGAAGAGGACTGTTTGAGGCTTCAAGAAGACCTAGTCAAGCTGAAGGAATGGTCGAACAAATGGTTGTTAGAGTTTAACCCAACCAAATGTATTGTAATGAAGACAGGTGAAGGGAGCAGGAGGCCAGATACAAGGTATCATCTGGGAGAGGAAATTCTTAAGGAGTCAGAGAAGGAAAAAGACTTGGGGGTTGATATCACGCCAGACCTGTCTCCTGCAGCACATATCAGGCGGATAACATCAGCGGCATATGCCAGGCTGGCCAACATACGAACGGCATTCAGAAACTTGTGTAAAGAATCATTCAGAACTTTGTATACCACATATGTCAGGCCAATCCTGGAGTATGCAGCCCCAGCATGGAGTCCATATCTAGTCAAGGATAAGACTAAACTGGAAAAGGTTCAAAGGTTTGCCACCAGACTAGTACCCGAGCTGAGAGGTATGAGCTACGAGGAGAGACTACGGGAATTAAACCTCACTTCGCTGGAAGACAGAAGAGTTAGGGGGGACATGATCACCACATTCAAGATTCTGAAGGGAATTGATAGGGTAGATAAAGACAATCTATTTAACACAAGGGGAACACGTACAAGGGGACACAGGAGGAAACTGAGTGCCCAAATGAGCCACAGAGATATTAGAAGAAACTTTTTTAGTGTCAGAGTGGTGGACAAATGAAATGCATTAGGAAGTGATGTGGTGGAGGCTGACTCCATACACAGTTTCAAGTGTAGATATGATAGAGCCCGATAGGCTCAGGAATCTGTACACCTGTTGATTGACGGTTGAGAGGCGGGACCAAAGAGCCAGAGCTCAAACCCCGAAAACACAACTAGGTGAGTACAACTAGGTGAGTACACTCTCACCCACACACAGTGAAACCACTACACACTCTCCCTCACACACAATAATAAAAATGCACACTCTACCCAACTCACAGTACTTCCAATACACACACTCCCTCCACACACAATACGAACACTACACACTCTACCTCACACACAGTACGTCCACTACACAATCTCTAACACACAGTACTACCACTACAAACTCTCCCCCACACACAGTACGAAAACTACACACTCACTCACACACAGAACTACCACTACACACTCTCCCCCACACACAGTACAACAACAACACACACTTCCTCACATATAGTACGATCACTACATACTCTCCCCAACATTCAGTGCTACCACTACACACTCTCTCCAACATACAGTATTACCACTACACACTGTTCCCTCACATACAGCACGACCACTACACACACTCCCCCACACAAGGTACTACCACTACACACTCTCCCCCACAAAGTACTACCACTACACACTCTACCCAACACATAGTACTACCACTACACAAACTTCCCCACACACAGTGCAACCACTACACTCTCTCCCCCACACAGTACTACTACTAATCACTCTCCCAACACACAGTACTACCACTACAAATATTCCCCCAAGCAGAACTACCACTACACACACTCCCCCACAAACAGTACTTAAACTACACAATTACTCCCACACAGAGTACTACAACTACACACTCTCCCCCACACAGTACTAACACTACACATTCCCCCAACACATAGTACTACCACTACACACTCTCCCTCTACACAGTAATACCACTGCACACTCTCCCCAACACACAGTACTACCACTACAAACATTCGCCCCCACACAGTACTACCACTACACACTCTCTCCCACATAGTACCACCACTACACACACTCTCCCCAACATACAGTACGACCACTACACACTCTACCCCACACACAGTACTTCCAATACACACACTCTCCCACACACAGTACTACCACTACACACTCTCCCCCACAAACAGTACAACCACAACAGACTCTCCCTCCAGACACAGTACTAGCACCACACACTCTCCCCCCACACACTACAACCACTACACACACTCCCCCAAACACAGTACTACCACTACAAACTCTCCCCTACACACAGTACTACCACTACACACACTCCCTCCACACACAGTACGACCACTACACACTCTACCTCACACACAGTACTTCCACTACACAATCTCTTCCATACACAGTACTACCACTACACACACTCCCTCCACACACAGTACGAAAACTACACACTCTTCCTCACACACAGTATTACCACTACACCCTCTCCCTCACACACAGTACTACCACAACACACACTTCCTCACACACAGTACTACCACTACACACTCTCCCCAACATACAGTACTACCACTAAGCACTCTCTCCAACATAGAGTACTACCACTACACACTGTTCCCCCACATACAGTACGACCACTACACACACTCCCCCCCCCACACAATTTACTACCACTACACACTCTCCCCGCACAGTACTACCACTACAAGCACTCCCCTACACATAGTACTACCACTACACACACTCCCCCCACACAGTGCAACCACTACACACTCTCCCCCACACAGTACTACCACTACACACTCTCCCAACACACAGTACTACCACTACAAACACTCCATCACACAGAACTACCATTACACACTCTCCCCCACACACAGTACTACCACTACACACTCCCTCAACACGCACAGTACTACCACTTCACACTCTCCCCCACAAATAGTACTACCTCTACACACTTACTCCCACACACAGTACTACAACTACACACTCTCCCCCACACAGTACTACCACTACTCATTCCCCTAACACACAGTACTACCACTACACACACTCCCTTCACACACAGTACGACCACTACACACTCTACCTCACACACAGTACTTCAACTACAGAACCTCTCCCACACACAGTACGACCACTACACACTGTACCTCACACACAGTACTTCCACGACACACTCTCTCCAACATACAGTACTACCACTACACACTCTCCAACATTCAATACGACCACTACACACACTCCCCCACACAAGGTACTACCACAACACACTCTCCCTCACACACAGTACTACCACTACACACACTCCCCCCATACAGTACCACCACTACACACTCTTCCCAACATACAGTACGACCACTACACACTCTCGCCAACATACAGTACTACCACTACACACTCTCCCCCACACACAGTGGGGGGAGAGTGGTATCATCTGGGAGGGGAAATCCTGCAAGAGTCAAATAGAGAGAAGGATCTGGGGGTTGATATCACACCGAACCTGTTCCCCAGAGGCCCACATCAAAAGAATATCATCAGCGGCATATGCTAGACTGGCCAACATAAGAACTGCCTTCAGAAACTTGTGTAAGGAATCTTTCCGAACCCTGTATACCACTTATGTAAGACCAATCCTGGAGTATGCAGCTCCAGCCTGGAGTCCATACCTAGTTAAACACAAGACAAAGTTAGAGAAGATTCAGCGGTATGCCACCAGGCTCGTCCCGGAACTGAGAGGATTGAGCTACGAGGAAAGGCTAAAGGAGCTGAACCTCACATCCCTGGAAAACAGAAGAGTAAGGGAAGGAATGATAACCACCTACAAAATTCTCAGGGGAATTGACAGGGTGGACAAAGACAAACTCTTCAGCACGGGTGGGACATGAACAAGGGGACACAGGTGGAAACTTTGTACCCAGATGAGCCACAGAGACGTTAGAAGGAATTTTTTCAGTGTCAGAGTAGTTAATAAATGGAATGCACTAGGAAGTGATGTGGTGGAGGCTGACTCCATACACAGTTTCAAGTGTAGATATGATAGAGCCCAGTAGGCTCAGGAATCTGTACACCAGTTGATGGACAGTTGAGAGGCGGGACCAAAGAGACAAAGCTCAACCCCCGCAAGCACAATTAGGTGAGTACAATTAGGTGAGTACAGTACTACCACTACACTTTCCTCCCCACACGGTACTACCACTACACACTCTCTCCCACACCCATAACTACCACTACACACACTCCCTCCACACACAGTACTACCACTACACACTCTCTCCCACACACAGTACTACCATTATACACTTCCCCCCCCCCACACGGTACTACCACTACACACTCTCTCCCACACACAATACTACCACTAAATCCTCTCCCCCACACAAGGAACTACCACTTCTCACACTCCCTCCACACACAGTACTACCACTACACACTCTCCCCCACACACAGTACTACCACTACACCCATTTTCCCCCACACAGTAATATCACTACACACATTCCCCCACACACAGTACTACCACTACACACATTCACCCCCCACACGGTACTACCACTACACACTCTCTCCCACACACAGTACTACCACTGCATCCTCTCCCCCACACACAGTACTACAACTACATATGTGCCCTCCACACACAGTACGACCATAACACACTCTCCCCAACATACAGTTCGACCAATACACACTCTCCCCCACATAGAGTACGACCACTATACACACTCCCCCCAACACAGTACTACTACTACACATACTCCCCCACATATAATACGACCACTACACACTCTCCCCAACATACAGTACTACCACTACACACTGTTCCCCCACATAGAGTACGACCACTTCACACACTCCCCCACACACAGTACTAACACTACAAACTCTTCCCCACACACATGACTACTACTACACACTCTCCCCCACACAGTACTACCACTACACACACTCTCCCACACACAGTACTACCATTTCACACTCTCCCCAACACATATTACTACCACGTCACACTCTCTCAACACACAGTACTACCACTACACACATTTTCCCGCACACAGTACTATCACTACACACATTCCCCCACACACAGTACTACCACTACACACATTCACCCCCCTCCCACACTGTACTACCACTACACACTCTCCCACACACATTACTACCACTACATCCTCTCCCCCACACAAGGAACTACCACTACACACACTCCCTCCATACACAGTACTACCACTACACACTCCCCCACACACAGTACTACCATTACACACATTTCCCCCCACACAGTACTATCACTACACACATTCCCTCACACACAGTACTTCCACTACACAATCTCCTCCATTCACAGTACTACCACTACACACACTCCCTCCACACACAGTACGAAAACTACACACTCTTCCTCACACACAGTACTACCACTACACACTCTCCCTCACACACAGTACTACCACTAAGCACTCTCTCCAACATAGAGTACCACCACTACACACTGTTCCCAAACATACAGTACGACCACTACACACACTTTCCCCCACACAATGTACTACCACTACACACTCTCCCCCGCACAGTACTACCACTACACGCACTCCCCTACACATAGTACTACCACTACACACACTCCCCCCACACAGTGCATCCACTACACACTCTCCCCCACACAGTACTACCACTACACACTCTCCCAACACACAGTACTTCCACTACAAACACTCCCTCACACAGAACTACCATTACACACACTCCCCCACACACTGTACTACCACTACACACTCCCTCAACACGCACAGTACTACCACTTCACACTCTCCCCCACAAACAGTACTACCTCTACACACTTACTCCCACACACAGTACTACAACTACACACTCTCCCCCACACAGTACTACCACTACTCATTCCCCAAACACACAGTACTACCACTACACACACTCTTCCACACACAGTACTACCAATACACACACTCCCCCCACACAGTACTATCACTACAAACTCTCCCCCACAAACAGTACTACCACTACACACACTCCCTTCACACACAGTACGACCACTACACACTCTACCTCACACACAGTACTTCAACTACACAATCTCCCCCACACTACCACTGTGTACTACCACTACACACACTCCCTCCACACACAGTACGACCACCACATACTCTACCTCACTCACAGTACTTCCACTACACACTCTCCCCAACATACAGTACTACCACTACACACTCTCCCTCGCACACAGTACTACCACTACACACTCTCCCCCACACACAGTACTACCACTACACCCATTTTCCCCCACACAGTACTATCACTACACACATTCCCTCACACACAGTACTACCACTACACACATTCACCCCCCCACACGGTACTACCACTACACACTCTCTCCCACACACAGTACTACCACTGCATCCTCTCCCCCACACACAGTACTACCACTACATACGTGCCCTCCACACACAGTGCGACCACAACACACTCTCCCCAACATACAGTTCGACCAATACACACTCTCCCCCACATAGAGTACGACCACTATACACACTCCCCCCAACACAGTACTACTACTACACATACTCCCCCACATATAATACGACCACTACACACTCTTCCCAACATATAGTACGACCACTACACACTCTCCCCAACATACAGTACCTCCACTACACACTGTTCCCCCACATAGAGTACGAGCACTACACACACTCCCCCACACACAGTACTAACACTACACACTCTTCCCCACACACAGTACTACCACTAGACACTCTCCCCCACACACATGACTACTACTACACACTCTCCCCCACACAGTACTACCACTACACACACTTCCCACATACAGTAGGACCACTACACACACTCTCCCACACACAGTACTACCATTTCACACTCTCCCCAACACATTTACTAGCACTACATACTCTCCCAACACACAGTACAACCACTACAAACACTCCCCCACACAGTACTACCACTATACACACTCCCACACACACACAGTACTACAACTACACACTCCCCCCCCCCACACATTACTATTACTACACACAATCTCCCCAACACATTATACTACCACTACACACTCCCTCACAAACAGTACTACCACTACACACTGTCCCCCACACAGTACTACCATTGCACACTCTTCCCAACACACAGTACTACAACTGCAAACACTCCCCCCACACTCATTACTACTACTACACACACTCTGCCCAACATACAGAACGACCAATACACACTCTCCCTCACACACATTATACTACCACTACACACACTCCGTCACAATGAACAAAGTGTGTGAAGAACTCAACAAAAGGTTCCAGGAGGTCTTTACAATAGAACAGGGAGAAGTCACGGCACTCGGAGAGGTGGCAGCAAACCAGGTGACCTTGGAAAGGTTCGAAATTACAAGAGATGAGGTCAAGAAGCACCTATTGGAGCTGGATGTGAGAAAAGCTGTTGGGCCGGACGGAATCTCACCATGGGCATTGAAAGAGTTTGCAGGAGCACTTTGCTTGCCACTCTCCATAGTGTATAGGAGGTCACTGGAAACGGGAGACCTACTACCAGAAGTATGGAAGACTGCTAATGTAGTACCAATATACAAAAAGGGTGACAGACAAGAGGCACTGAACTACAGGCCAGTGTCCTTAACTTGTATACCATGCAAGGTGATGGAGAAGATTGTGAGAAAAAACCTAGTAACACATCTAGGGAGAAGAGACTTCGTGACAACCCATCAACATGGGTTCAGGGAGGGTAAATCTTGCCTTACAGGCTTGATAGAATTCTATGATCAGGTGACAAAGATTAAGCAAGAAAGAGAAGGATGGGCGGACTGCATTTTTTTGGACTGTCGGAAAGCCTTTGACATAGTACCCCATAAAATGTTGATGCATAAGCTGGAGAAACAGGCAGGAGTAACTGGTAGGGCGCTCCAGTGGATAAGGGAGTACCTAAGCAATAGGAAGCAGAGAGTTATAGTGAGGGGTGAGACCTCAGACTGGCGTGAAGTCACCAGTGGAGTCCCACAGGGCTCTGTGCTTGGACCTATCCTGTTTCTGATATACGTAAATGATCTCCCAGAGGGTATAGACTCATTCCTCTCAATGTTTGCTGACGACGCCAAAATTATGAGAAGGATTACGACAGAGGAGGACAGCATGAGGCTTCAAGAAGACCTGGACAAGCTGCAGGAATTGTCGAACAAATGGATGTTAGAGTTTAACCCAAGCAAATGTAATGTAATGAATATAGGGGTTGGAAGCAGGAGACCAGATACAAGGTATCACTTGGGAGATGAAATACTTCAAGAGTCAGAGAGAAAGACCTGGGGGTTGATATCACGCCAGACCTGTCCCCTGAAGCTCATATCAAGAGGATAACATCAGCAGCATATGCCAGGTTGGCTAACATAAGAAAGGCCTTTAGAAACTTGTGTAAGGAATCTTTCAGAACATTATATACCACATATGTCAGACCAATCCTGGAGTATGCAGCTCCAGCATGGAGTCCATATCTAGTCAAGCACAAGACTAAACTGGAAAAGGTTCAAAGGTTTGCCACCAGACTAGTACCCGAGCTGAGAGGTATGAGCTACGAGGAGAGACTACGGGAATTGAACCTCACTTCGTTGGAAGACAGAAGAGTTAGGGGGGACATGATCACCAGATTCAAGATTCTCAAGGGAATCGGCAGGGTTGATAAAGACAGGCTATTTAACACAAGGGGCAAACGCACTAGGGGACACAGGTGGAAACTGAGTGCCCAAATGAGCCACAGAGATATTAGAAAGAACTTTTTTAGTGTCAGAGTGGTTGACAAATGGAATGCATTAGGAAGTAATGTGGTGGAGGCTGACTCCATACACAGTTTCAAGTGTAGATATGATAGAGCCCAATAGGCTCAGGAACCTGTACACCTGTTGATTGACGGTTGAGAGGCGGGACCAAAGAGCCAGAGCTCTTGCCCAGCCCAGCGCAAGCCCGAGCCCAGAGCCCCCGCAAGCACAACTAGGTGAGTACAGTGCGACCACTAAACACTCTCCCCCACACACAGTACTACCATTACACACACTCCCTCCACACACAGTACGACCACTACACACTCTCCCCCACACACAGTACTACCATTACACACACTCCCTCCACACACAGTACGACCACTACACACTCTCCCCCACACACAGTACTACTACTACACACTCTCTCCCACACACAGTACTACCACTACACACTTTACCGTACACACAGTACTGCCACTACACACACTCCCTCCACACACAGTACGACCACTACACACTTTCCCCCCACACACAGTACTACTACTACTCACTCTCCCTCACACACCGTACTACCACATGGGAGCCGGTCGGCCGAGCAGACAACACGCGGGGCTTGTGATCCTGTGGTCCTGGGTCCGATCCCAGGCGCCGGCGAGAAACAATGGGCAGAGTTTCTTTCACCCTATGCCCCTGTTTCCTAGCAGTAAAATAGGTACCTTGGTGTTAGTCAGCTGTCACGGGCTGCTTCCTGGGGGGGGGGGGGGAGGCCGGGGGGGGGGGAGGCCTGGTCGAGGACAGGGCCGCGGGGACACTAAAAAGCCCCGAAATCATCTCAAGATAACCTCAAGATAACCACTACACACACTCCCCCCACACACAGTATTACCTCTACACACTCACCCCCACACACAGCACTGCCTCTACACACACTCCCCCCACACGCACAGTACTACCACTACACACTCTACCACACACACAGTACTACCACTACTCACTCTTCCCAACTTACAGTACTACCACTACACACACCCCCTTAACACTCAGTACGACCACTACACACTCTCCCTCACACACAGTACTACCAATACACACTCTCCCCCCCGCACAGTATTACCACTACACACACTCCCCACATTCAGTACGACCACTACACACTCTCCCCATCATACAGTTCGACCACTACACACTCTCCCTCACACACAGTACTACCAATACACACTCTCCCCCCCACATAGTATTACCACTACACACACTCCCCACATTCAGTACGACCACTACACACTCTCCCCATCATACAGTTCGACCACTACATACTCTCCCCATCATACAGTTAGACCAACACACGCTCTCCCCAACATTGAGTACTACTACTACACACTCTTCCCCCACATTCAGTACGACCACTATACACAGTCACCCCCACACACAGTACTACCACTATACATACACCCCCCACATATAGTACGACCACTACACACACTACCCCACAAACATTAGTACCACTACACACTCTCTCCCACACACAGTACTACCACTGTACACTGTCCCCAACACACAGTACTACCACTACAAACACTCCCCCACACAGTACTACCACTATACATACTGCCACACATAGAGTACTTCCACTACACACTCTCCCCCACAAACAGTAGTACCACTACACACTCTCTCGCACAAACAGTACTACCACTGCACACTCTCACCAACACTTAGTTTTACCACAACAAACACTCCTCCCACAGTACTACCACTACACTGTACTATCACTACAATAGTGTTATTACTACCACTGTGATAGCCTTCCCGGTTTGGTGCCTTCTTTTTAATAATTACTTCTGTTCATCCAGACAACCAGAGTATCTTGAGAATAGTAAAAGTATAGTGCTGAGGCACCACAACTCTCAAAATCTTATAAAACTAGTTCCTTTGGAGCTAACAGGAAAAGAAGTTGCTCTAAGACTTCCAACTCCTGCAACTCCATTTATTGAACGGAATCCTGAGTTATCAAATAGGTCCCTTAAAAGTGACATTAGACGAGAACTCCTGGATGAATTTGAGGAAATTAGAACAGTGCAAACTGGAACTAGCAGGTCCATTGTTCATCACAATGAAATGTGTGAAGTAAAACATGTGTGTGGGGGCAAGGAACTAAGTCAGTAGACTAACAGATGTTGTCACAGCTCGTGTAAGACTTGGCTACAAGTATCTCTGGCAGTTCGGCTTGTATAGAGATCTAGATGAAGTAAAGTGTAAAGTGTGTGGACAAAGACAGGGACACACACTCGAACACTATATCGTAGATTGTAGTAAAATTGAGCTATTTAGAGATAAATCTAAGCTTACTCTGTATGATATGGCAACCTATCTTATTACCATGGACAAATTACCTGAAATCCTTGCACTGTATTCACATATCGCTTCCAGTAGATGAACGACATATGAAATTCAGAAACAAGTAGTGTACTGTGAGGACTAATAATAAACAGAAGCTCCCCTATGACTCTGTAATATCGCCATTGGTCAAACTATTAGGCATTAATTTGGCTCCAAAATATGGCTCAGGCCTCGAAATTGGGATATTAGGAATATTTTGAAAACTGCAGGGAGGTTTGGGACAAATGTGACCAAATGCCGCTTTCAGTAGTTGGCATATGTTGGGTATAAAAAAGTCGCAATTTCAAACTGCGAATACGTGCAGAGAGCCAAAATGTGGCTCCAAAATATGGCTCAGGCCTCGAAATTGGGATATTTGGGATATTTCAAAAACTGCAGGGGAGTTTGTGCAAAATGTGACTCACTGCCGCTTTCAGGACTTGGCATATGTTGGGTATAAAAAGTCGTAATATCAAACTGCGAATACGTGCAATGAGTCAGAATTTGGCTCCAAAATATGGCTCAGGCCTCGAAATTGGGATGTTTGGGATATTTTGAAAACTGGAGGGAGGTTTGGGACAAATGTGACCAAACGCCGCTTTCAGTACTTAGCATATGTTGGGTATAAAAAGTCGTAACATCAAACTGCGAATACGTACACAGAGCCTGAATTTGGCTCCAAAATATGGCTCAGGCCTCGAAATTGGGATATTAGGGATATTTCGAAAACTGCAGGGGAGTTTGCGCAAAATGTGACTCACTGCCGCTTTCAGGACTTGGCATATGTTGGGTATAAAAAGTCGTAATATCAAACTGCGAATACATGTAGAGAGCCAGAATTTGGCTCCAAAATATGGCTCAGGCCTCGAAATTGGGATATTAGGGATATTTTGAAAACTGCAGGGAGGTTTGGGACAAATGTGACCAAATGCCGCTTTCAGTAGTTGGCATATGTTGGGTATAAAAAAGTCGCCATTTCAAACTGCGAATACTTGCAGAGAGCCAAAATGTGGCTCCAAAATATGGCTCAGGCCTCGAAATTGGGATATTTGGGATATTTTGAAAACTGTAGGGGAGTTTGTGCCAAATGTGACTCACTGCTGCTTTCAGTACTTGGCATATATTGGGTATAAAATTCGTAATATGAAACTGCGAATACGTGCAGAGAGCCAGAATTTGGCTCCAAAATATAGCTCAGGCCTCGAAATTGGGATGTTTGGGATATTTTGAAAACTGCAGAGGAGTTTGTGCAAAATCTTACTACTTGCCGCTTTCAGGACTTGGCATATGTTGGGTATAAAAAGTAGTAATTTAAAACAGCGAATACGTGCAGAGAGCCAGAATTTGGCTCCAAAATATTGTTCAGGCCTCGAATTTGGGATGTTTGGGATATTTTGAAAACTGCAGGGGAGTTTGTGCAAAATGTGACTCACTGTCGCTTACGGGACTTGGCATATGTTGGGTATAAAAAGTCGTAATATCAAACTGCGAATACGTGCATAGAGACAGAATTTGGCTCCAAAATATGGCTCAGGCCTCGAAATTGGGTTGTTTGGGTTATTTTGAAAACTGGAGGGAGGTTTGGGACAAATGTGACCAAACGCCGCTTTCAGTACTTGGCATATGTTGGGTATAAAAAGTCGTAACTTAAAACTGCGAATACGTGCAGAGAGCCAGAATTTGGCTCCAAAATATGGCTCCGGCCTCAAAATTGGGATATTTGGGATATTTCGAAAACTGCAGGGGAGTTTGTGCAAAATGTGACTCACTGCCGCTTTCAGGACTTGGCATATGTTTGGTATAAAAAGTCGTAATATCAAACTGCGAATACGTGCATAAAGCCAGAATTTGGCTCCAAAATATGGCTCAGGCCTCGAAATTGGGATGTTTGGGATATTTTAAAAACTGGAGGGAGGTTTGGGACAAATGTGACCAAACACCGCATTCAGTACTTGGCATATGTTGGGTATAAAAAGTCGTAATTTCAAACTGCGAATACGTATAGAGAGCCTGAATTTGGCTCCAAAATATGGCTCAGGCCTCGAAATTGGGATATTAGGGATATTTTGAAAACTGCAGGGAGGTTTGGGACAAATGTGACCAAACGCCGCTTTCAGTAGTTGGAATATGTTGGGTATAAAAAAGTCGCAATTTCAAACTGCGAATACGTGCAGAGAGCCAAAATTTGGCTCCAAAATATGGCTCAGGCCTCGAAATTGGGATATTTGGGATATTTCGAAAACTGCAGGGGAGTTTGTGCAAAATGTGACTCACTGCCACTTTCAGGACTTGGCATATGTTGGGTATAAAAAGTCGTAATATCAAACTGCGAATACGTGCATAGAGCCAGAATTTGGCTCCAAAATATGGCTCAGGCCTCGAAATTGGGATGTTTGGGATATTTTGAAAACTGGAGGGAGGTTTGGGACAAATGTGACCAAACGCCGCTTTCAGTACTTAGCATATGTTGGGTATAAAAAGTCGTAACTTCAAACTGCGAATACCTACAGAGAGCCTGAATTTGGCTCTAAAATATGGCTCAGGCCTCGAAATTGGGATGTTTGGGATATTTTGAAAACTGCAGGGGAGTTTGTGCAAAATGTGACTCACTGCCGCTTTCAGGACTTGGCATATGTTTGGTATAAAAAGTCGTAATATCAAACTGCGAATACGTGCATAAAGCCAGAATTTGGCTCCAAAATATGGCTCAGGCCTCGAAATTGGGATGTTTGGGATATTTTAAAAACTGGAGGGAGGTTTGGGACAAATGTGACCAAACACCGCATTCAGTACTTGGCATATGTTGGGTATAAAAAGTCGTAATTTCAAACTGCGAATACGTATAGAGAGCCTGAATTTGGCTCCAAAATATGGCTCAGGCCTCGAAATTGGGATATTAGGGATATTTTGAAAACTGCAGGGAGGTTTGGGACAAATGTGACCAAACGCCGCTTTCAGTAGTTGGAATATGTTGAGTATAAAAAAGTCGCAATTTCAAACTGCGAATACGTGCAGAGAGCCAAAATTTGGCTCCAAAATATGGCTCAGGCCTCGAAATTGGGATATTTGGGATATTTCGAAAACTGCAGGGGAGTTTGTGCAAAATGTGACTCACTGCCACTTTCAGGACTTGGCATATGTTGGGTATAAAAAGTCGTAATATCAAACTGCGAATACGTGCATAGAGCCAGAATTTGGCTCCAAAATATGGCTCATGCCTCGAAATTGGGATGTTTGGGATATTTTAAAAACTGGAGGGAGGTTAGGGACATATGTGACCAAACACCGCTTTCAGTACTTGGCATATGTTGGGTATAAAAAGTCGTAATTTTAAACTGCGAATACGTATAGAGAGCCTGAATTTGGCTCCAAAATATGGCTCAGGCCTCGAAATTGGGATATTAGGGATATTTTGAAAACTGCAGGGAGGTTTGGGACAAATGTGACCAAACACCACTTTCAGTAGTTGGCATATATTGGGTATAAAAAAGTCGCAATTTCAAACTGCGAATACGTGCAGAGAGCCAGAATTTGGCTCCAAAATATGGCTCAGGCCTCGAAATTGGAATATTTGGGATATTTCGAAAACTGCATGGGAGTTTGTGCAAAATGTGACTCACTGCCGCTTTCAGGACTTGGCATATGTTGGGTATAAAAAGTCGTAATATCTAATATCAAACTGCGAATACGTGCATAGAGCCAGAATTTGGCCCCCACATATGGCTCAGGCCTCGAAATTGGGATGTTTGGGATATTTTGAAAACTGGAGGGAGGTTTGGGACAAATGTGACCAAACGCCGCTTTCAGTACTTGGCATATGTTGGGTATAAAAAGTCGTAACTTAAATACGGCGATTACGTGCAGAGAGCCAGAACTTGGCTCCAAAATATGGCTCAGGCCTCGAAATTGGGATATTTGGGATTTTTCGAAAACTGCCGGGGAGTTTGTGCAAAATGTGACTCATTGCCGCTTTCAGGACTTGGCATATGTTGGGTATAAAAAGTCGTAATATCAAACTGCGAATACGTGCATAGAGCCAGAATTTGGCTCCAAAATATGGCTCAGGCCTCGAAATTGGGATGTTTGGGATATTTTGAAAACTGGAGGGAGGTTTGGGACAAATGTGACCAAACGCCGCTTTCAGTACTTGGCATATGTTGGGTATAAAAAGTCGTAATATCAAACTGCGAATACGTACAGAGAGCCTGAATTTGGCTCCAAAATATGGCTCAGGCCTCGAAATATGGATATTTGGGATATTTCGAAAACTGCAGGGGAGTTTGTGCAAAATGTGACTCACTGCCGCTTTCAGTACTTGGCATATGTTGGGTATAAAATTCGTAATATGAAACTGCGAATACGTGCAGAGAGCCAAAATTTGGATCCAAAATATGGCTCAGGCCTCGAAATTGGGATGTTTGGGATATTTTGAAAACTGCAGAGGAGTTTGTGCAAAATCTTACTAATTGCCGCTTTCAGGACTTGGCATATGTTGGGTATAAAAAGTCGTAATTTAAAACAGCGAATACGTGCAGAGAGCCAGAATTTGGCTCCAAAATATTGCTCAGGCCTCGAAATTGGGATGTTTGGGATATTTTGAAAACTGCATTGGAGTTTGTGCAAAATGTGACTCACTGCCGCGTCCAGTACTTGGCATATGTTGGGTATAAAAGGTAGTAATATCAAACTGCGAATACGTGCATAGAGCCAGAATTTGGCTCCAAAATATGGCTCAGGCCTCGAAATTGGGATGTTTAGGATATTTTGAAAACTGGAGGGAGGTTTGGGATAAATGTGACCAAACGCCGCTTTCAGTACTTGGCATATGTTGGGTATAAAAAGTCGTAATTTCAAACTGCGAATACGTACAGAGAGCCTGAATTTGGCTCCAAAATATGGCTCAGGCCTCGAAATTGGGATGTTTGGGATATTTTGAAAACTGAAGGGGAGTTTATGCAAAATGTGATTCACTGCCGCTTTCAGGACTTGGCATATGTTAGGTATAAAAAGTCATAATTTCAAACTGCGAATACATGCAGAGAGCCAGAATTTGGCTCCAAAATATGACTCAGGCCTTGAAATTGGGAAGTTTGGGATATTTTGAAAACTGCAGGGGAGTTTGGGACAAATATGACCAAACTCCGCTTTCAGTACTTGCCATATGATAGGTATAAAAAGTCGTAATTTCAAACTGCGAATACGTGCAGAGAGCCAGAATTTGGCTCCACAATATGGCTCAGGCATCAAAATTGGGATATTTGGGATATTTCGAAAACTGCAGGGGAGTTTGTGCAAAATGTGACTCACTGCCGCTTTCAGGACTTGGCATATGTTTGGTATAAAAAGTCGTAATATCAAACTGCGAATACGTGCATAGAGCCAGAATTTGGCTCCAAAATATGGCTCAGGCCTCGAAATTGGGAAGTTTGGGATATTTTGAAAACTGGAGGGAGGTTTGGGACAAATGTGACCAAACGCCGCTTTCAGTACTTGGCATATGTTGGGTATACAATGTCGTAATATCAAACTGCGAATACGTACAGAGAGAATGAATTTGGCTCCAAAATATGGCTCAGGCCTCGAAATTTGGATATTTGGGATATTTCGAAAACTGCAGGGGAGATTGTGCAAAATGTGACTCACTGCCGCTTTCAGGACTTGGCATATGTTGGGTATAAAAATTCGTAATTTAAAACTGCGAATACATGCAGAGAGCCAGAATTTGGCTCCAAAATATTGCTCAGGCCTCGAAATTGGGATGTTTGGGATATTTTGAAAACTGCAGGGGAGTTTGTGCAAAATGTGACTCACTGCCGTATCCAGTACTTGGCATATGTTGGGTATAAAAGGTAGTAATATCAAACTGCGAATACGTGCAGAGAGCCAGAATTTGGCTCCAAAATATGGCTCAGGCCTCGAAATTGGGATGTTTGGGATATTTTAAAAACTGGAGGGAGGTTAGGGACATATGTGACCAAACACCGCTTTCAGTACTTGGCATATGTTGGGTATAAAAAGTCGTAATTTCAAACTGCGAATACATATAGAGAGCCTGAATTTGGCTCCAAAATATGGCTCAGGCTTCGAAATTGGGATATTAGGGATATTTTGAAAATTGCAGGGAGGTTTGGGACAAATGTGACCAAACACCACTTTCAGTAGTTGGCATATAATGGGTATAAAAAAGTCGCAATTTCAAACTGCGAATACGTGCAGAGAGCCAGAATTTGGCTCCAAAATATGGCTCAGGCCTCGAAATTGGAATATTTGGGATATTTCGAAAACTGCATGGGAGTTTGTGCAAAATGTGACTCACTGCCGCTTTCAGGACTTGGCATATGTTGGGTATAAAAAGTCGTAGTATCTAATATCAAACTGCGAATACGTGCATAGAGCCAGAATTTGGCTCCCAAATATGGCTCAGGCCTCGAAATTGGGATGTTTGGGATATTTTGAAAACTGGAAGGAGGTTTGGGACAAATGTGACCAAACGCCGCTTTCAGTACTTGGCATATGTTGGATATAAAAAGTCGTAACTTAAATATGGCGAATACGTGCAGAGAGCCTGAATTTGGCTCCAAAATATGGCTCAGGCCTCGAAATTGGGATATTTGGGATTTTTCGAAAACTGCAGGGGAGTTTGTGCAAAATGTGACTCATTGCCGCTTTCAGGACTTGGTATATGTTGGGTATAAAAAGTCGTAATATCAAACTGCGAATACGTGCATAGAGCCAGAATTTGGCTCCAAAATATGGCTCAGGCCTCGAAAATGGGAAGTTTGGGATATTTTGAAAACTGGAGGGAGGTTTGGGACAAATGTGACCAAACGCCGCTTTCAGTACTTGGCATATGTTGGGTATAAAAAGTCGTAATATCAAACTGCGAATACGTACAGAGAGCCTGAATTTGCCTCCAAAATGTGGCTCAGGCCTCGAAATTGGGATATTTGGGATATTTCGAAAACTGCAGGGGAGATTGTGCAAAATGTGACTCACTGCCGCTTTCTGGACTTGGCATATGTTGGGTATAAAAATTCGTAATTTAAAACTGCGAATACATGCAGAGAGCCAGAATTTGGCTCCAAAATATTGCTCAGGCCTCGAAATTGGGATGTTTGGGA
This sequence comes from Procambarus clarkii, assembly GCF_040958095.1. Lineage (NCBI taxonomy): Eukaryota > Metazoa > Arthropoda > Malacostraca > Decapoda > Cambaridae > Procambarus > Procambarus clarkii. The sequence continues at coordinate 25,474,601 of NC_091217.1, read as the reverse complement.
TATTTTGAAAACTGCAGGGGAGTTTGTGCAAAATCTTACTACTTGCCGCTATCAGGACTTGGCATATGTTGGGTATAAAAAGTCGTAATTTAAAACAGCGAATACGTGCAGAGAGCCAGAATTTGGCTCCAAAATATTGCTCAGGCCTCGAATTTGGGATGTTTGGGATATTTTGAAAACTGCAGGGGAGTTTGTGCAAAATGTGACTCACTGCCGCTTACGGGACTTGGCATATGTTGGGTATAAAAAGTCGTAATATCAAACTGCGAATACGTGCATAGAGACAGAATTTGGCTCCAAAATATGGCTCAGGCCTCGAAATTGGGATGTTTGGGATATTTTGAAAACTGGAGGGAGGTTTGGGACAAATGTGACCAAACGCCGCTTTCAGTACTTGGCATATGTTGGGTATAAAAAGTCGTAACTTAAAACTGCGAATACGTGCAGAGAGCCAGAATTTGGCACCAAAATATGGCTCAGGCCTCAAAATTGGGATATTTGGGATATTTCGAAAACTGCAGGGGAGTTTATGCAAAATGTGACTCACTGCCGCTTTCAGGACTTGGCATATGTTTGGTATAAAAAGTCGTAATATCAAACTGCGAATACGTGCATAGAGCCAGAATTTGGCTCCAAAATATGGCTCAGGCCTCGAAATTGGGATGTTTGGGATATTTTAAAAACTGGAGGGAGGATTGGGACAAATGTGACCAAACACCGCTTTCAGTTCTTGGCATATGTTGGGTATAAAAAGTCGTAATTTCAAACTGCGAATACGTATAGAGAGCCTGAATTTGGCTCCAAAATATGGCTCAGGCCTCGAAATTGGGATATTAGGGATATTTTGAAAACTGCAGGGAGGTTTGGGACAAATGTGACCAAACGCCGCTTTCAGTACTTGGCATATGTTGGGTATAAAAAGTCGTAATTTCAAACTGCGAATACGTATAGAGAGCCTGAATTTGGCTCCAAAATATTGCTCAGGCCTCGAAATTGGGATGTTTGGGATATTTTGAAAACTGCAGGGGAGTTTGTGCAAAAAGTGATTCACTGCCGCTTACAGGACTAGGCATATGTTAGGTATAAAAAGTCATAATTTCAAACTGCGAATACATGCAGAGAGCCAGAATTTGGTTCCAAAATATGGCTCAGGCCTCGAAATTTGGATGTTTGGGATATTTTGAAAACTGCGGGGGAGTTTGGGACAAATACGACCAAACGCTGCTTTCAGTACTTGGCATATGATGGGTATAAAAAGTCGTAATTTCAAACTGCGAATACGTGCAGAGAGCCAGAATTTGGCACCAAAATATGGCTCAGGCCTCAAAATTGAGATATTTGGGATATTTCGAAAATTGCAGGGGAGTTTGTGCAAAATGTGACTCATTGCCGCTTTCAGGACTTGGCATATGTTGGGTATAAAAAGTCGTAATATCAAACTGCGAATACGTGCATAGAGCCAGAATTTGGCTCCAAAATATGGCTCAGGCCTCGAAATTGGGATGTTTGGGATATTTTGAAAACTGGAGGGAGGTTTGGGACAAATGTGACCAAACGCCGCTTTCAGTACTTGGCATTTGTTGGGTATAAAAAGTCGTAATATCAAACTGCGAATACGTACAGAGAGCCTGAATTTGGCTCCAAAATATGGCTCAGGCCTCGAAATATGGATATTTGGGATATTTCGAAAACTGCAGGGGAGTTTGTGCAAAATGTGACTCACTGCCGCTTTCAGTACTTGGCATATGTTGGGTATAAAATTCGTAATATGAAACTGCGAATACGTGCAGAGAGCCAAAATTTGGATCCAAAATATGGCTCAGGCCTCGAAATTGGGATGTTTGGGATATTTTGAAAACTGCAGAGGAGTTTGTGCAAAATCTTACTAATTGCCGCTTTCAGGACTTGGCATATGTTGGGTATAAAAAGTCGTAATTTAAAACAGCGAATACGTGCAGAGAGCCAGAATTTGGCTCCAAAATATTGCTCAGGCCTCGAAATTGGGATGTTTGGGATATTTTGAAAACTGCATTGGAGTTTGTGCAAAATGTGACTCACTGCCGCGTCCAGTACTTGGCATATGTTGGGTATAAAAGGTAGTAATATCAAACTGCGAATACGTGCATAGAGCCAGAATTTGGCTCCAAAATATGGCTCAGGCCTCGAAATTGGGATGTTTGGGATATTTTGAAAACTGGAGGGAGGTTTGGGATAAATGTGACCAAACGCCGCTTTCAGTACTTGGCATATGTTGGGTATAAAAAGTCGTAATTTCAAACTGCGAATACGTACAGAGAGCCTGAATTTGGCTCCAAAATATGGCTCAGGCCTCGAAATTGGGATGTTTGGGATATTTTGAAAACTGCAGGGGAGTTTATGCAAAATGTGATTCACTGCCGCTTTCAGGACTTGGCATATGTTAGGTATAAAAAGTCATAATTTCAAACTGCGAATACATGCAGAGAGCCAGAATTTGGCTCCAAAATATGACTCAGGCCTTGAAATTGGGAAGTTTGGGATATTTTGAAAACTGCAGGGGAGTTTGGGACAAATATGACCAAACTCCGCTTTCAGTACTTGGCATATGTTGGGTATAAAAAGTCGTAATATCAAACTGCGAATACGTACAGAGAGCCTGAATTTGCCTCCAAAATGTGGCTCAGGCCTCGAAATTGGGATATTTGGGATATTTCGAAAACTGCAGGGGAGATTGTGCAAAATGTGACTCACTGCCGCTTTCTGGACTTGGCATATGTTGGGTATAAAAATTCGTAATTTAAAACTGCGAATACATGCAGAGAGCTAGAATTTGGCTCCAAAATATTGCTCAGGCCTCGAATTTGGGATGTTTGGGATATTTTGAAAACTGCAGGGGAGTTTGTGCAAAATGTGACTCACTGCCGCTTACGGGACTTGGCATATGTTGGGTATAAAAAGTCGTAATATCAAACTGCGAATACGTGCATAGAGACAGAATTTGGCTCCAAAATATGGCTCAGGCCTCGAAATTGGGATGTTTGGGATATTTTGAAAACTGGAGGGAGGTTTGGGACAAATGTGACCAAACGCCGCTTTCAGTACTTGGCATATGCTGGGTATAAAAAGTCGTAATTTCAAACTGCGAATACGTATAGAGAGCCTGAATTTGGCTCCAAAATATGGCTCAGGCCTCGAAATTGGGATATTAGGGATATTTTGAAAACTGCAGGGAGGTTTGGGACAAATGTGACCAAACGCCGCTTTCAGTACTTGGCATATGTTGGGTATAAAAAGTCGTAATTTCAAACTGCGAATACGTATAGAGAGCCTGAATTTGGCTCCAAAATATTGCTCAGGCCTCGAAATTGGGATGTTTGGGATATTTTGAAAACTGCAGGGGAGTTTGTGCAAAAAGTGATTCACTGCCGCTTACAGGACTAGGCATATGTTAGGTATAAAAATCATAATTTCTAACTGCGAATACATGCAGAGAGCCAGAATTTGGTTCCAAAATATGGCTCAGGCCTCGAAATTTGGATGTTTGGGATATTTTGAAAACTGCGGGGGAGTTTGGGACAAATACGACCAAACGCTGCTTTCAGTACTTGGCATATGATGGGTATAAAAAGTCGTAATTTCAAACTGCGAATACGTGCAGAGAGCCAGAATTTGGCACCAAAATATGGCTCAGGCCTCAAAATTGAGATATTTGGGATATTTCGAAAATTGCAGGGGAGTTTGTGCAAAATGTGACTCACTGCCCCTTTCAGGACTTGGCATATGTTTGGTATAAAAAGTCGTAATATCAAACTGCGAATACGTGCATAGAACCAGAATTTGGCTCCAAAATATGGCTCAGGCCTCGAAATTGGGATATTAGGGATATTTTGAAAACTGCAGGGAGGTTTGGGACAAATGTGACCAAACGCCGCTTTCAGTACTTGGCATATGTTGGGTATAAAAAGTCGTAATTTCAAACTGCGAATACGTACAGAGAGCCTGAATTTGGCTCCAAAATATGGCTCAGGCCTCGAAATTGGGATGTTTGGGATATTTTGAAAACTGCAGGGGAGTTTGTGCAAAAAGTGATTCTCTGCCGCTTTCAGGACTAGGCATATGTTAGGTATAAAAAGTCATAATTTCAAACTGCGAATACATGCAGAGAGCCAGAATTTGGTTCCAAAATATGGCTCAGGCCTCGAAATTTGGATGTTTGGGATATTTTGAAAACTGCGGGGGAGTTTGGGACAAATATGACCAAACGCTGCTTTCAGTACTTTGCATATGATGGGTATAAAAAGTCGTAATTTCAAACTGCGAATACGTGCAGAGAGCCAGAATTTGGCTTCAAAATATGGCTCAGGCCTCAAAATTGGGATATTTGGGATATTTCGAAAACTGCAGGGGAGTTTGTGCAAAATGTGACTCACTGCCGCTTTCAGGACTTGGCATATGTTTGGTATAAAAAGTCGTAATATCAAACTGCGAATACGTGCATAGAGCCAGAATTCGGCTCAAAAATATGGCTCAGGCCTCGAAATTGGGATGTTTGGAATATTTTAAAAACTGGAGGGAGGTTTGGGACAAATGTGACCAAACGCCGCTTTCAGTACTTGGCATATGTTGGGTATAAAAAGTCGTAATTTCAAACTGCGAATACGTATAGAGAGCCTGAATTTGGCTCCAAAATTTGGCTCAGGCCTCGAAATTGGGATATTAGGGATATTTTGAAAACTGCAGGGAGGTTTGGGACAAATGTGACCCAACACCACTTTCAGTAGGTGGCATATATTGGGTATAAAAAAGTCGAATTTCAAACTGCGAATACGTGCAGAGAGCCAGAATTTGGCTCCAAAATATGGCTCAGGCCTCGAAATTGGAATATTTGGGATATTTCGAAAACTGCATGGGAGTTTGTGCAAAATGTGACTCACTGCCGCTCTCAGGACTTGGCATATGTTGGGTATAAAAAGTCATAATATCTAATATCAAACTGCGATTACGTGCATAGAGCCAGAATTTGGCTCCCAAATATGGCTCAGGCCTCGAAATTGGGATGTTTGGGATATTTTGAAAACTGGAGGGAGGTTTGGGACAAATGTGACCAAACGCCGCTTTCAGTACTTTGCATATGTTAGATATAAAAAGTCGTAACTTAAATACGGCGAATACGTGCAGAGAGCCAGAATTTGGCTCCAAAATATGGCTCAGGCCTCGAAATTGGGATATTTGGGATTTTTCGAAAACTGCAGGGGAGTTTGTGCAAAATGTGACTCATTGCCGCTTTAAGGACTTGGCATATGTTGGGTATAAAAAGTCGTAATATCAAACTGCGAATCAGTGCATAGAGCCAGAATTTAGCTCCAAAATATGGCTCAGGCCTCGAAATTGGGATGTTCTGATATTTTGAAAACTGGAGGGAGGTTTGGGACAAATGTGACCAAACGCCGCTTTCAGTACTGGGCATATGTTGGGTATAAAAAGTCGTAATATCAAACTGCGAATACGTACAGAGAGCATGAATTTGGCTCCAAAATATGGCTCAGGCCTCGAAATTGGGATATTTAGGATATTTCGAAAACTGCAGGGGAGTTTGTGCAAAATGTGACTCACTGCCGCTTTCAGGACTTGGCATATGTTGGGTATAAAATTTCGTAATTTAAAACTGCGAATACATGTAGAGAGCCAGAATTTGGTTCCAAAATATGGCTCAGGCCTCGAAATTGGGATGTTTGGTATATTTTGAAACCTGGAGGGAGGTTTGGGACAAATGTGACCAAACGCCTCTTTCAGCACTTGGCATATATTGGGTATAAAAAAAGTTGCAATTTCAAACTGCGAATACGTGCAGAGAGTCAGAATTTGGCTCCAAAATATGGCTCAGGCCTCGAAATTGGGATGTTTGGGATATTTTAAAAACTGGAGGGAGGTTTGGGACAAATGTGACCAAACACCGCTTTCAGTTCTTGGCATATGTTGGGTATAAAAAGTCGTAATTTCAAACTGCGAATACGTATAGAGAGCCTGAATTTGGCTCCAAAATATGGCTCAGGCCTCGAAATTGGGATAATAGGGATATTTTGAAAACTGCAGGGAGGTTTGGGACAAATGTGACCAAACGCCGCTTTCAGTAGTTGGCATATGTTGGGTATAAAAAAGTCGCAATTTCAAACTGCGAATTAGTGCAGAGAGCCAAAATTTGGCTCCAAAATATGGCTCAGGTCTCGAAATTGGGATATTTGGGATTTTTCGAAAACTGCATAGGAGTTTGTGCAAAATGTGACTCATTGCGGCTTTCAGGACTTGGCATATGTTGGGTATAAAAAGTCGTAATATCAAACTGCGAATACATGTAGAGAGCCAGAATTTGGCTCCAAAATATGGCTCAGGCCTCGAAATTGGGATGTTTGTGATATTTTGAAAACTGGAGGGAGATTTGGGACCAATGTGACCAAACGCCGATTTCAGCACTTGGCATATATTGGGTATAAAAAAGTCGCAATTTCAAACTGCGAATACTTGCAGAAAGCCAGAATTTGGCTCCAAAATATGGCTCAGGCCTCGAAATTGGGATATTTGGAATATATTGAAAACTGTAGGGGAGTTTGTGAAAAAAAAGTTACTCACTGCCGCTTTCAGTACTTGGCATATGTTGGGTATAAAATTCGTAATATGAAACTGCGAATACGTGCAGAGAGCCAAAATTTGGCTCCAAAATATGGCTCAGGCCTCGAAATTGGGATGTTTGGGATATTTTGAAAACTGCAGAGGAGTTTGTGCAAAATCGTACTGATTGCCGCTTTCAGGACTTGGCATATGTTGGGTATAAAAAGTCGTAATTTAAAACAGCGAATACGTGCAGAGAGCCAGAATTTGGCTCCAAAATATTGCTCAGGCCTCGAAATTGGGATGTTTGGGATGTTTTGAAAACTGCAGGGGAGTTTGTGCAAAATGTGACTCACTGCGGCATCCAGTACTTGGCATATGTTGGGTATAAAAGGTAGTAATATCAAACTGTGAATACGTGCATAGAGCCAGAATTTGGCTCCAAAATATGGCTCAGGTCTCGAAATTGGGATGTTTGGGATATTTTGAAAACTGGAGGGAGGTTTGGGACAAATGTGACCAAACGCAGCTTTCAGTACTTGGCATATGTTGGGTATAAAAAGTCGTAATATCAAACTGCGAATACGTACAGAGAGCCTGAATTTGGCTCCAAAATATGGCTCAGGCCTCGAAATTGGGATATTTGGGATATTTCGAAAAATGCAAGGGAGTTTGTGCAAAATGTGACTCACTGCCGCTTTCAGGACTTGGCATATGTTGGGTATAAAAATTCGTAATTTAATACAGCGAATACATGCAGAGAGCCAGAATTTGGCTCCAAAATATTGCTCAGGCCTCGAAATTAGGATGTTTGGGATATTTTGAAAACTGGAGGGAGGTTTGGACAAATGTGACCAAATGCCGCTTTCAGCACTTGGCATATATTGGGTATAAAAAAAGTCGCAAATTCAAACTGCGAATACGTGCAGAGAGTCAGAATTTGGCTCCAAAATATAACTAAGGCCTCGAAATTGGGATATTTGGGATATTTTGAAAACTGTAGGTGAGTTTGTGCAAAATGTGACTCACTGCCGCTTTCAGTACTTGGCATATGTTGGGTATAAAATTCGTAATATGAAACTGCAAATACGTGCAGAGAGCCAGAATTTGGCTCCAAAATATGGCTCAGGCCTCTCAATTGGGATGTTTGTGATATTTTGAAAACTGCAGAGGAGTTTGTGCAAAATCTTACTACTTGCCGCTTTCAGGACTTGGCATATGTTGGGTATAAAAAGTCTTAATTTAAAACAGCGAATACGTGCAGAGAGCCAGAATTTGGCTCCAAAATATTGCTCAGGCCTCGAATTTGGGATGTTTGGGATATTTTGAAAACTGCAGGGGAGTTTGTGCAAAATGTGACTCACTGCCTCTTACGGGACTTGGCATATGTTGGGTATAAAAAGTCGTAATATCAAACTGCGAATTCGTGCATAGAGCCAGAATTTGGCTCCAAAATATGGCTCAGGCCTCGAAATTGGGATGTTTGGGATATTTTGAAAACTGCAGGGAGGTTTGGGACAAATGTGACCAAACTCCGCTTTCAGTACTTGGCATATGTTGGGTATAAAAAGTCGTAAATTAAAACTGCGAATACATGCAGAGAGCCAGAATTTGGCTCCAAAATATGGCTCAGGCCTCGAAATTGGGATGTTTTGGATATTTTAAAAACTGGAGGGAGGTTTGGGACAAATGTGACCAAACACCGCTTTCAGTTCTTGGCATATGTTGGGTATAAAAAGTCGTAATTTCAAACTGCGAATACGTACAGAGAGCCAGAATTTGGCTCCAAAATATGGCTCAGGTTTCGAAATTGGGATGTTTGGGATATTTTGAAAACTGGAGGGAGGTTTGGGACAAATGTGACCAAACCCATCTTTCAGTACTTGGCATATGTTGGGTATAAAAAGTCGTAATATCAAACTACGAATACGTACAGAGAGCCTGAATTTGGCTCCAAAATATGGCTCATGCCTCGAAATTGGGATATTTGGGATATTTTGAAAACTGCAGGGGAGTTTGTGCAAAATGTGACTCACTGCCGCTTTCAGGACTTGGCATATGTTGGGTATAAAAATTCGTAATTTAATACTGCGAATACATGCAGAGAGTCAGAATTTGGCTCCAAAATATTGCTCAGGCCTCAAAATTGGGATGTTTGGGATATTTTGAAAACTGGAGGGAGGTTTTGGACAAATGTGACCAAATGCCGCTTTCAGCACTTGGCATATATTGGGTATAAAAAAAGTCGCAAATTCAAACTGCGAATACGTGCAGAGAGTCAGAATTTGGCTCCAAAATATAACTAAGGCCTCGAAATTGGGATATTTGGGATATTTTGAAAACTGTAGGGGAGTTTGTGCAAAATGTGACTCACTGCCGCTTTCAGTACTTGGCATATGTTGGGTATAAAATTCGTAATATGAAACTGCAAATACGTGCAGAGAGCCAGAATTTGGCTCCAAAATATGGCTCAGGCCTCGAAATTGGGATGTTTGGGATATTTTAAAAACTGGAGGGAGGTTTGGGACAAATGTGACCAAACACCGCTTTCAGTTCTTGGCATATGTTGGGTATAAAAAGTCGTAATTTCAAACTGCGAATACGTATAGAGAGCCTGAATTTGGCTCCAAAATATGGCTCAGGCCTCTAAATTGGGATAATAGGGATATTTTGAAAACTGCAGGGAGGTTTGGGACAAATGTGACCAAACGCCGCTTTCAGTAATTGGCATATGTTGGGTATAAAAAAGTCGCAATTTCAAACTGCGAATACGTGCAGAGAGCCAAAATTTGGCTCCAAAATATGGCTCAGGCCTCGAAATTGGGATATTTGGGATATTTCGAAAACTGCAGGGTAGTTTGTGCAAAATGTGACTCACTGCCGCTTTCAGGACTTGGCATATGTTTGGTATAAAAAGTCGTAATATCAAACTGCATATACATGTAGAGAGCCAGAATTTGGCTCCAAAATATTGCTCAGGCCTCGAAATTGGGATGTTTGGGATATTTTGAAAACTGCAGGGGAGTTTGTGCAAAATGTGACTCACTGCCGCGTCCAGTACTTGGCATATGTTTGGTATAAAAGGTAGTAATATCAAACTGCGAATACGTGCATAGAGCTAGAATTTGGCTCCAAAATATGGCTCAGGCCTCGAAATTGGGATGTTTGGGATATTTTGAAAACTGGAGGGAGGTTTGGGAAAAATGTGACCAAATGCCGCATTCAGTACTTGGCATATGTTGGCTATAAAAAGTTGTAATTTTAAACTGCGAATACGTGCAGAGAGCCAGAATTTGTTTCCAAAATATTGCTCAGGCCACGAAATTGGGATATTTGGGACATTTTGAAAACTGCAGGGAGGTTTGGGACAAATGTGACCAAACGCCGCTTTCAGTACTTGGCATATGTTGGGTATAAAAAGTAGTAATTTCAAACTGCGAATACGTGCAGAGAGCCAAAATTTGGCTCCAAAATATGGCTCAAGCCTCGAAATTGGGATGTTTGGGATATTTTGAAAACTGCAGAGGAGTTTGTGCAAAATCTTACTGATTGCCGCTTTCAGGACTTGGCATATGTTGGGTATAAAAAGTCGTAATTTAAAACAGCGAATACGTGCAGAGAGCCAGAATTTGGCTCCAAAATATTGCTCAGGCCTCGAAATTATGATGTTTGGGATATTTTGAAAACTGCAGGGGAGTTTGTGCAAAATGTGAGTCACTGCCGCGTCTAGTACTTGGCATATGTTTGGTATAAAAGGTAGTAATATCAAACTGTGAATACGTGCATAGAGCCAGAATTTGGCTCCAAAATATGGCTCAGGCCTCGAAATTGGGATGTTTGGGATATTTTGAAAACTGGAGGGAGGTTTGGGAAAAATGTGACCAAACGCCACGTTCAGTACTTGGCATATGTTGGGTATAAAAAGTTGTAATTTTAAACTGCGAATACGTGCAGAGAGCCAGAATTTGTTTCCAAAATATGGCTCAGGCCTCGAAATTGGGATATTTGGGATATTTCGAAAACTGCAGGGGAGTTTGTGCAAAATGTGACTCACTGCCGCTTTCAGGACTTGGCATATGTTTGATATAAAAATTCGTAATTTAAAACTGCGAATACATGCAGAGAGCCAGAATTTGGCTCCAAAATATTGCTCAGGCCTCGAAATTGGGATGTTTGGGATATTTTGAAAACTGCAGGGGAGTTTGTGCAAAATGTGACTCACTGCCGCGTCCAGTACTTGGCATATGTTGGGTATAAAAGGTAGTAATATCAAACTGCGAATACGTGCATAGAGCCAGAATTTGGCTCCAAAATATGGCTCAGGCCTCGAAATTGGGATGTTTGGGATATTTTGAAAACTGGAGGGAGGTTTGGGACAAATGTGACCAAACGCCGCTTTCAGTACTTGGCATATGTTTGGTATAAAAAGTCGTAATATCAAACTGCGAATACGTACAGAGAGCCTGAATTTGGCTCCAAAATATGGCTCAGGCCTTGAAATTGGGATATTTGGGATATTTCGAAAACTGCAGGGGAGTTTGTGCAAAATGTGACTCACTGCCGTTTCAGGACTTGGCATATGTTGGGTATAAAAATTCGTAATTTAAAACTGCGAATACATGCAGAGAGCCAGAATTTGGCTCCAAAATATTGCTCAGGCCTCGAAATTGGGATGTTTGGGATATTTTGAAAACTGGAGGGAGGTTTGGGACAAATGTGACCAAACGCCGCTTTCAGCACTTGGCATATATTGGGTATAAAAAAAGTCGCAAATTCAAACTGCGAATACGTGCAGAGAGTCAGAATTTTGCTCCAAAATATGGCTAAGGCCTCGAAATTGGGATATTTGGGATATTTTGAAAACTGTAGGGGAGTTTGTGCAAAATGTGACTCACTGCCGCGTCCAGAAATTGGCATATGTTGGGTATAAAATTCGTAATATGAAACTGCAAATACGTGCAGAGAGCCAGAATTTGGCTCCAAAATATGGCTCAGGCCTCTCAATTGGGATGTTTGGGATATTTTGAAAACTGCAGAGGAGTTTGTGCAAAATCTTACTACTTGCCGCTTTCAGGACTTGGCATATGTTGGGTATAAAAATTCGTAATTTAAAACAGCGAATACGTGCAGAGAGCCAGAATTTGGCTCCAAAATATTGCTCAGGCCTCCAATTTGGGATGTTTGGGATATTTTGAAAACTGCAGGGGAGTTTGTGCAAAATGTGACTCACTGCCGTTTACGGGACTTGGCATATGTTGGGTATAAAAAGTCGTAATATCAAACTGCGAATTCGTGCATAGAGCCAGAATTTAGCTCCAAAATATGGCTCAGGCCTCGAAATTGGGATGTTTGGGATATTTTGAAAACTGCAGGGAGGTTTGGGACAAATGTGACCAAACTCCGCTTTCAGTACTTGGCATATGTTGGGTATAAAAATTCGTAACTTAAAACTGCGAATACGTGCAGAGAGCCAGAACTTGGCTCCAAAATATGGCTCAGGCCTCGAAATTGGGATGTTTGGGATATTTTAAAAACTGGAGGGAGGTTTGGGACAAATGTGACCAAACACCGCTTTCAGTTCTTGGCATATGTTGGGTATAAAAAGTCGTAATTTCAAACTGCGAATACGTATAGAGAGCCTGAATTTGGCTCCAAAATATGGCTCAGGCCTCGAAATTGGGATAATAGGGATATTTTGAAAACTGCGGGGAGGTTTGGGACAAATGTGACCAAACGCCGCTTTCAGTAGTTGGCATATGTTGGGTATAAAAAAGTCGCAATTTCAAACTGCGAATACGTGCAGAGAGCCAAAATTTGGCTCCAAAATATGGCTCAGGTCTCGAAATTGGGATATTTGGGATTTTTCGAAAACTGCAAAGGAGTTTGTGCAAAATGTGACTCACTGCCGCGTCCAGAAATTGGCATATGTTGGGTATAAAAGGTAGTAATATCAAACTGCGAATACGTGCATAGAGCCAGAATTTGGCTCCAAAATATGGCTCAGGTCTCGAAATTGGGATGTTTGGGATATTTTGAAAACTGGAGGGAGGTTTGGGACAAATGTGACCAAACGCAGCTTTCAGTACTTGGCATATGTTGGGTATAAAAAGTCGTAATATCAAACTGCGAATACGTACAGAGAGCCTGAATTTGGCTCCAAAATATGGCTCAGGCCTCGAAATTGGGATATTTGGGATATTTTGAAAACTGCAGGGGAGTTTGTGCAAAATGTGACTCACTGCCGCTTTCAGGACTTGGCATATGTTGGGTATAAAAATTCGTAATTTAATACTGCGAATACATGCAGAGAGCCAGAATTTGGCTCCAAAATATTTCTCAGGCCTCGAAATTGGGATGTTTGGGATATTTTGAAAACTGGAGGGAGGTTTTGGACAAATGGGACCAAATGCCGCTTTCAGCACTTGGCATATATTGGGTATAAAAAAAGTCGCAAATTCAAACTGCGAATACGTACAGAGAGCCTGAATTTGGCTCCAAAATATGGCTCAGGCCTCGAAATTGGGATAATAGGGATATTTTGAAAACTGCAGGGAGGTTTGGGACAAATGTGACCAAACGCCGCTTTCAGTAGTTGGCATATGTTGGGTATAAAAAAGTCGCAATATCAAACTGCGAATACGTGCAGAGAGCCAAAATTTGGCTCCAAAATATGGCTCAGGCCTCGAAATTGGGATATTTGGGATATTTCGAAAACTGCAGGGGAGTTTGTGCAAAATGTGACTCACTGCCGCTTTCAGGACTTGGCATATGTTTGGTATAAAAAGTCGTAATATCAAACTGCATATACATGTAGAGAGCCAGAATTTGGCTCCAAAATATGGCTCAGGCCTCGAAATTGGGATGTTTGTGATATTTTGAAAACTGGAGGGAGATTTGGGACAATTGTGACCAAACGCTGCTTTCAGCACTTGGCATATATTGGGTATAAAAAAGTCGCAATTTCAAACAGCGAATACTTGCAGAGAGCCAGAATTTGCCTCAAAAATATGGCTCAGGCCTCGAAATTGGGATATTTGGGATATTTTGAAAACTGTAGTGGAGTTTGTGCAAAATGTGACTCACTGCCGCTTTCAGTACTTGGCATATGTAGGGTATAAAATTCGTAATATGAAACTGCGAATACGTGCAGAGAGCCAAAATTTGGCTCCAAAATATGGCTCAGGCCTCGAAATTGGGATGTTTGGGATATTTGGAAAACTGGAGGGAGGTTTGGGAAAAATGTGACCAAACGCAGCGTTCAGTACTTGGCATATGTTGGCTATAAAAAGTTGCAATTTTAAACTGCGAATACGTGCAGAGAGCCAGAATTTGTTTCCAAAATATGGCTCAGGCCACGAAATTGAGATATTTGGGATATTTTGAAAACTGCAGGGAGGTTTGGGACAAATGTGACCAAACGCCGCTTTCAGTACTTGGCATATGTTGGGTATAAAAAGTCGTAATTTCAAACTGCGAATACGTGCAGAGAGCCAAAATTTGGCTCCAAAATATGGCTCAAGCCTCGAAATTGGGATGTTTGGGATATTTTGAAAACTGCAGAGGAGTTTGTGCAAAATCTTAGTGATTGCCGCTTTCAGGACTTGGCATATGTTGGGTATAAAAAGTCATAATTTAAAACAGCGAATACGTGCAGAGAGCCAGAATTTGGCTCCAAAATATTGCTCAGGCCTCGAAATTATGATGTTTGGGATATTTTGAAAACTGCAGGGGAGTTTGTGCAAAATGTGACTCACTGCCGCGTCCAGTACTTGGCATATGTTGGGTATAAAAGGTAGTAATATCAAACTGCGAATACGTGCATAGAGCCAGAATTTGGCTCCAAAATATGGCTCAGGCCTCGAAATTGGGATGTTTGGGATATTTTGAAAACTGGAGGGAGGTTTGGGAAAAATGTGACCAAACGCCACGTTCAGTACTTAGCAGATGTTGGGTATAAAAATTTGTAATTTTAAACTGCGAATACGTGCAGAGAGCCAGAATTTGTTTCCAAAATATGGCTCAGGCCTCGAAATTGGGATATTTGGGATATTTCGAAAACTGCAGGGGAGTTTGTGCAAAATGTGACTCACTGCCGCGTCCAGTACTTGGCATATGTTGGGTATAAAAGGTAGTAATATCAAACTGCGAATACGTGCATAGAGCCAGAATTTGGCTCCAAAATATTGCTCAGGCCTCGAAATTGGGATGTTTGGGATATTTTGAAAACTGGAGGGAGGTTTGGGACAAATGTGACCAAATGCCGCTTTCAGTACTTGGCATATGTTGGGTATAAAAAGTCGTAATATCAAACTGCGAATACGTACAGAGAGCCTGAATTTGGCTCCAAAATATGGCTCAGGCCTCGAAATTGGGATATTTGGGATATTTCGAAAACTGCAGGGGAGTTTGTGCAAAATGTGACTCACTGCCGCTTTCAGGACTTGGCATATGTTGGGTATAAAAATTCGTAATTTAAAACTGCGAATACATGCAGAGAGCCAGAATTTGGCTCCAAAATATTGCTCAGGCCTCGAAATTGGGATGTTTGGGATATTTTGAAAACTGGAGGGAGGTTTGGGACAAATGTGACCAAACGCCGCTTTCAGCACTTGGCATATATTGGGTTTAAAAAAAGTCGCAAATTCAAACTGCGAATACGTGCAGAGAGTCAGAATTTGGCTCCAAAATATGGCTAAGGCCTTGAAATAGGGATATTTGGGATATTTTGAAAACTGTAGGGGAGTTTGTGCAAAATGAGACTCACTGCTGCTTTCAGTACTTGGCATATGTTGGGTATAAAATTCGTAATATGAAACTGCAAATACGTGCAGAGAGCCAGAATTTGGCTCCAAAATATGGCTCAGGCCTCTCAATTGGGATGTTTGGGATATTTTGAAAACTGCAGAGGAGTTTGTGCAAAATCTTACTACTTGCCGCTTTCAGGACTTGGCATATGTTGGGTATAAAAATTCGTAATTTAAAACAGCGAATACGTGCAGAGAGCCAGAATTTGGCTCCAAAATATTGCTCAGGCCTCGAATTTGGGATGTTTGGGATATTTTGAAAACTGCAGGGGAGTTTGTGCAAAATGTGACTCACTGCCGCTTACGGGACTTGGCATATGTTGGGTATAAAAAGTCGTAATATCAAACTGCGAATTCGTGCATAGAGCCAGAATTTGGCTCCAAAATATGGCTCAGGCCTCGAAATTGGGATGTTTGGGATATTTTGAAAACTGCAGGGAGGTTTGGGACAAATGTGACCAAACGCCGCTTTCAGCACTTGGCATATATTGGGTATAAAAAAAAGTCACAAATTCAAACTGCGAATACGTGCAGAGAGTCAGAATTTGGCTCCAAAATATGGCTAAGGCCTCGAAATTGGGATATTTGGGATATTTTGAAAACTGTAGGGGAGTTTGTGCAAAATGAGACTCACTGCCGCTTTCAGTACTTGGCATATGTTGGGTATAAAATTCGTAATATGAAACTGCAAATACGTGCAGAGAGCCAGAATTT
This sequence comes from Procambarus clarkii, assembly GCF_040958095.1. Classification (NCBI taxonomy): domain Eukaryota; kingdom Metazoa; phylum Arthropoda; class Malacostraca; order Decapoda; family Cambaridae; genus Procambarus; species Procambarus clarkii. The sequence goes on along the minus strand of NC_091217.1, from coordinate 25,458,498 downwards.
GGCTCCAAAATATGGCTCAGGCCTCTCAATTGGGATGTTTGGGATATTTTGAAAACTGCAGAGGAGTTTGTGCAAAATCTTACTACTTGCCGCTTTCAGGACTTGGCATATGTTGGGTATAAAAATTCGTAATTTAAAACAGCGAATACGTGCAGAGAGCCAGAATTTGGCTCCAAAATATTGCTCAGGCCTCGAATTTGGGATGTTTGGGATATTTTGAAAACTGCAGGGGAGTTTGTGCAAAATGTGACTCACTGCCGCTTACGGGACTTGGCATATGTTGGGTATAAAAAGTCGTAATATCAAACTGCGAATTCGTGCATAGAGCCAGAATTTGGCTCCAAAATATGGCTCAGGCCTCGAAATTTGGATGTTTGGGATATTTTGAAAACTGCAGGGAGGTTTGGGACAAATGTGACCAAACTCCGCTTTCAGTACTTGGCGTATGTTGGGTATAAAAATTCGTAACTTAAAACTGCGAATACGTGCAGAGAGCCAGAATTTGGCTCCAAAATATGGCTGAGGCCTCGAAATTGGGATGTTTGGGATATTTTAAAAACTGGAGGGAGGTTTGGGACAAATGTGACCAAACACCGCTTTCAGTTCTTGGCATATGTTGGGTATAAAAAGTAGTAATTTCAAACTGCGAATACGTATAGAGAGCCTGAATTTGGCTCCAAAATATGGCTCAGGCCTCGAAATTTGGATAATAGAGATATTTTGAAAACTGCAGGGAGGTTTGGGACAAATGTGACCAAACTCCGCTTTCAGTAGTTGGCATATGTTGGGTATAAAAAAGTCGCAATTTCAAACTGCGAATACGTGCAGAGAGCCAAAATTTGGCTCCAAAATATGGCTCAGGTCTCGAAATTGGGATATTTGGGATTTTTCGAAAACTGCAAAGGAGTTTGTGCAAAATGTGACTCATTGCGGCTTTCAGGACTTGGCATATGTTGGGTATAAAAAGTCGTAATATCAAACTGCGAATACGTGCATAGAGCCAGAATTTGGCTCCGAAATATGGCTCAGGCCTCGAAATTGGGATATTTGGGATATTCTGAAAACTGGAGGGAGGTTTGGGACAAATGTGACCAAACGCCGCTTTCAGTACTTAGCATATGTTGGGTATAAAAAGTCGTAACTTCAAACTGCGAATAAGTACAGAGAGCCTGAATTTGGCTCCAAAATATGGCTCAGGCCTCGAAATTGGGATATTTGGGATATTTCGAAAACTGCAGGGGAGTTTGTGCAAAATGTGACTCACTGCCGCTTTCAGGACTTGGCATATGTTGGGTATAAAAAGTCGTAATATCAAACTGCGAATACATGTAGAGAGCCAGAATTTGGCTCCAAAATATGGCTCAGGCCTAGAAATTGGGATGTTTGTGATATTTCGAGAACTGGAGGGAGATTTGGGACCAATGTGACCAAACGCCGCTTTCAGCACTTGGCATATATTGGGTATAAAAAAGTCGCAATTTCAAACTGCGAATACTTGCCGAGAGCCAGAATTTGGCTCCAAAATATGGCTCAGGCCTCGAAATTGGGATGTTTGGGATATTTTGAAAACTGCAGAGGAGTTTGTGCAAAATCTTACTGATTGCCGCTTTCAGGACTTGGCATATGTTGGGTATAAAAATTCGTAATTTAAAACAGCGAATACGTGCAGAGAGCCAGAATTTGGCTCCAAAATATTGCTCAGGCCTCGAAATTAGGATGTTTGGGATATTTTGAAAACTGCAGAGGAGTTTGTGCAAAATCTTACTACTTGCCGCTTTCAGGACTTGGCATATGTTGGGTATAAAAAGTCGTAATTTAAAACAGCGAATACGTGCAGAGAGCCAGAATTTGGCTCCAAAATATTGCTCAGGCCTCGAATTTGGGATGTTTGGGATATTTTGAAAACTGGAGGGAGGTTTGGGACAAATGTGACCAAACGCCGCTTTCAGTACTTGGCATATGTTGGGTATAAAAAGTCGTAATATCAAACTGCGAATACGTACAGAGAGCCTGAATTTGGCTCCAAAATATGGCTCAGGCCTCGAAATTGGGATATTTGGGATATTTCGAAAACTGCAGGGGAGTTTGTGCAAAATGTGACTCACTGCCGCTTTCAGGACTTGGCATATGTTGGGTATAAAAATTCGTAATTTAAAACTGCGAATACATGCAGAGAGCCAGAATTTGGCTCCAAAATATTGCTCAGGCCTCGAAATTGGGATGTTTGGGATATTTTGAAAACTGGAGGGAGGTTTGGGACAAATGTGACCAAACGCCGCTTTCAGCACTTGGAATATATTGGGTTTAAAAAAAGTCGCAAATTCAAACTGCGAATACGTGCAGAGAGTCAGAATTTGACTCCAAAATATGGCTAAGGCCTCGAAATAGGGATATTTGGGATATTTTGAAAACTGTAGGGGAGTTTGTGCAAAATGAGACTCACTGCTGCTTTCAGTACTTGGCATATGTTGGGTATAAAATTCGTAATATGAAACTGCAAATACGTGCAGAGAGCCAGAATTTGGCTCCAAAATATGGCTCAGGCCTCTCAATTGGGATGTTTGGGATATTTTGAAAACTGCAGAGGAGTTTGTGCAAAATCTTACTACTTGCCGCTTTCAGGACTTGGCATATGTTGGGTATAAAAATTCGTAATTTAAAACAGCGAATACGTGCAGAGAGCCAGAATTTGGCTCCAAAATATTGCTCAGGCCTCGAATTTGGGATGTTTGGGATATTTTGAAAACTGCAGGGGAGTTTGTGCAAAATGTGACTCACTGCCGCTTACGGGACTTGGCATATGTTGGGTATAAAAAGTCGTAATATCAAACTGCGAATTCGTGCATAGAGCCAGAATTTGGCTCCAAAATATGGCTCAGGCCTCGAAATTGGGATGTTTGGGATATTTTGAAAACTGCAGGGAGGTTTGGGACAAATGTGACCAAACGCCGCTTTCAGCACTTGGCATATATTGGGTATAAAAAAAAGTCACAAATTCAAACTGCGAATACGTGCAGAGAGTCAGAATTTGGCTCCAAAATATGGCTAAGGCCTCGAAATTGGGATATTTGGGATATTTTGAAAACTGTAGGGGAGTTTGTGCAAAATGAGACTCACTGCCGCTTTCAGTACTTGGCATATGTTGGGTATAAAATTCGTAATATGAAACTGCAAATACGTGCAGAGAGCCAGAATTTGGCTCCAAAATATGGCTCAGGCCTCTCAATTGGGATGTTTGGGATATTTTGAAAACTGCAGAGGAGTTTGTGCAAAATCTTACTACTTGCCGCTTTCAGGACTTGGCATATGTTGGGTATAAAAATTCGTAATTTAAAACAGCGAATACGTGCAGAGAGCCAGAATTTGGCTCCAAAATATTGCTCAGGCCTCGAATTTGGGATGTTTGGGATATTTTGAAAACTGCAGGGGAGTTTGTGCAAAATGTGACTCACTGCCGCTTACGGGACTTGGCATATGTTGGGTATAAAAAGTCGTAATATCAAACTGCGAATTCGTGCATAGAGCCAGAATTTGGCTCCAAAATATGGCTCAGGTCTCGAAATTGGGATATTTGGGATTTTTCGAAAACTGCAAAGGAGTTTGTGCAAAATGTGACTCATTGCGGCTTTCAGGACTTGGCATATGTTGGGTATAAAAAGTCGTAATATCAAACTGCGAATACGTGCATAGAGCCAGAATTTGGCTCCGAAATATGGCTCAGGCCTCGAAATTGGGATATTTGGGATATTCTGAAAACTGGAGGGAGGTTTGGGACAAATGTGACCAAACGCCGCTTTCAGTACTTAGCATATGTTGGGTATAAAAAGTCGTAACTTCAAACTGCGAATAAGTACAGAGAGCCTGAATTTGGCTCCAAAATATGGCTCAGGCCTCGAAATTGGGATATTTGGGATATTTCGAAAACTGCAGGGGAGTTTGTGCAAAATGTGACTCACTGCCGCTTTCAGGACTTGGCATATGTTGGGTATAAAAAGTCGTAATATCAAACTGCGAATACATGTAGAGAGCCAGAATTTGGCTCCAAAATATGGCTCAGGCCTCGAAATTGGGATGTTTGTGATATTTCGAGAACTGGAGGGAGATTTGGGACCAATGTGACCAAACGCCGCTTTCAGCACTTGGCATATATTGGGTATAAAAAAGTCGCAATTTCAAACTGCGAATACTTGCCGAGAGCCAGAATTTGGCTCCAAAATATGGCTCAGGCCTCGAAATTGGGATGTTTGGGATATTTTGAAAACTGCAGAGGAGTTTGTGCAAAATCTTACTGATTGCCGCTTTCAGGACTTGGCATATGTTGGGTATAAAAATTCGTAATTTAAAACAGCGAATACGTGCAGAGAGCCAGAATTTGGCTCCAAAATATTGCTCAGGCCTCGAAATTAGGATGTTTGGGATATTTTGAAAACTGCAGGGGAGTTTGTGCAAAATGTGACTCACTGCCGCGTCCAGTACTTGGCATATGTTGGGTATAAAAGGTAGTAATATCAAACTGCGAATACGTACATAGAGCCAGAATTTGGCTCCAAAATATGGCTCAGGTCTCGAAATTGGGATGTTTGGGATATTTTGAAAACTGGAGGGAGGTTTAGGACAAATGTGACCAAACGTAGCTTTCAGTACTTGGCATATGTTGGGTATAAAAAGTCGTAATATCAAACTGCGAATATGTACAGAGAGCCAGAATTTGGCTCCAAAATATTGCTCAGGCCTCGAAATTAGGATGTTTGGGATATTTTCAAAACTGGAGGGAGGTTTGGGACAAATGTGACCAAATGCCGCTTTCAGCACTTGGCATATATTGGGTATAAAAAAAGTCGCAAATTCAAACTGCGAATACGTGCAGAGAGTCAGAATTTGGCTCCAAAATATAACTAAGGCCTGGAAATTGGGATATTTGGGATATTTTGAAAACTGTAGGGGAGTTTGTGCAAAATGTGACTCACTGCCGCTTTCAGTACTTGGCATATGTTGGGTATAAAATTCGTAATATGAAACTGCAAATACGTGCAGAGAGCCAGAATTTGGCTCCAAAATATGGCTCAGGCCTCTCAATTGGGATGTTTGTGATATTTTGAAAACTGCAGAGGAGTTTGTGCAAAATCTTACTACTTGCCGCTTTCAGGACTTGGCATATGTTGGGTATAAAAAGTCGTAATTTAAAACAGCGAATACGTGCAGAGAGCCAGAATTTGGCTCCAAAATATTGCTCAGGCCTCGAATTTGGGATGTTTGGGATATTTTGAAAACTGGAGGGAGGTTTGGGACAAATGTGACCAAACGCCGTTTTCAGTACTTGGCATATGTTGGGTATAAAAAGTCGTAATATCAAACTGCGAATACGTACAGAGAGCCTGAATTTGGCTCCAAAATATGGCTCAGGCCTCGAAATTGGGATATTTGGGATATTTCGAAAACTGCAAGGGAGTTTGTGCAAAATGTGACTCACTGCCGCTTTCAGGACTTGGCATATGTTGGGTATAAAAATTCGTAATTTAAAACTGCGAATACATGCAGAGAGCCAGAATTTGGCTCCAAAATATTGCTCAGGCCTCGAAATTGGGATGTTTGGGATATTTTGAAAACTGGAGGGAGGTTTGGGACAAATGTGACCAAACGCCGCTTTCAGCACTTGGCATATATTGGGTTTAAAAAAAGTCGCAAATTCAAACTGCGAATACGTGCAGAGAGTCAGAATTTGGCTCCAAAATATGGCTAAGGCCTCGAAATAGGGATATTTGGGATATTTTGAAAACTGTAGGGGAGTTTGTGCAAAATGAGACTCACTGCTGCTTTCAGTACTTGGCATATGTTGGGTATAAAATTCGTAATATGAAACTGCAAATACGTGCAGAGAGCCAGAATTTGGCTCCAAAATATGGCTCAGGCCTCTCAATTGGGATGTTTGGGATATTTTGAAAACTGCAGAGGAGTTTGTGCAAAATCTTACTACTTGCCGCTTTCCGGACTTGGCATATGTTGGGTATAAAAATTCGTAATTTAAAACAGCGAATACGTGCAGAGAGCCAGAATTTGGCTCCAAAATATTGCTCAGGCCTCGAATTTGGGATGTTTGGGATATTTTGAAAACTGCAGGGGAGTTTGTGCAAAATGTGACTCACTGCCGCTTACGGGACTTGGCATATGTTGGGTATAAAAAGTCGTAATATCAAACTGCGAATTCGTGCATAGAGCCAGAATTTGGCTCCAAAATATGGCTCAGGCCTCGAAATTGGGATGTTTGGGATATTTTGAAAACTGCAGGGAGGTTTGGGACAAATGTGACCAAACGCCGCTTTCAGCACTTGGCATATATTGGGTATAAAAAAAAGTCACAAATTCAAACTGCGAATACGTGCAGAGAGTCAGAATTTGGCTCCAAAATATGGCTAAGGCCTCGAAATTGGGATATTTGGGATATTTTGAAAACTGTAGGGGAGTTAGTGCAAAATGAGACTCACTGCCGCTTTCAGTACTTGGCATATGTTGGGTATAAAATTCGTAATATGAAACTGCAAATACGTGCAGAGAGCCAGAATTTGGCTCCAAAATAGGGCTCAGGCCTATCAATTGGGATGTTTGGGATATTTTGAAAACTGCAGAGGAGTTTGTGCAAAATCTTACTACTTGCCGCTTTCAGGACTTGGCATATGTTGGGTATAAAAATTCGTAATTTAAAACAGCGAATACGTGCAGAGAGCCAGAATTTGGCTCCAAAATATTGCTCAGGCCTCGAATTTGGGATGTTTGGGATATTTTGAAAACTGCAGGGGAGTTTGTGCAAAATGTGACTCACTGCCGCTTACGGGACTTGGCATATGTTGGTTATAAAAAGTCGTAATATCAAACTGCGAATTCGTGCATAGAGCCAGAATTTGGCTCCAAAATATGGCTCAGGCCTCGAAATTTGGATGTTTGGGATATTTTGAAAACTGCAGGGAGGTTTGGGACAAATGTGACCAAACTCCGCTTTCAGTACTTGGCATATGTTGGGTATAAAAATTCGTAACTTAAAACTGCGAATACGTGCAGAGAGCCAGAATTTGGCTCCAAAATATGGCTCAGGCCTCGAAATTGGGATGTTTGGGATATTTTAAAAACTGGAGGGAGGTTTGGGACAAATGTGACCAAACACCGCTTTCAGTTCTTGGCATATGTTGGGTATAAAAAGTAGTAATTTCAAACTGCGAATACGTATAGAGAGCCTGAATTTGGCTCCAAAATATGGCTCAGGCCTCGAAATTTGGATAATAGAGATATTTTGAAAACTGCAGGGAGGTTTGGGACAAATGTGACCAAACTCCGCTTTCAGTAGTTGGCATATGTTGGGTATAAAAAAGTCGCAATTTCAAACTGCGAATACGTGCAGAGAGCCAAAATTTGGCTCCAAAATATGGCTCAGGTCTCGAAATTGGGATATTTGGGATTTTTCGAAAACTGCAAAGGAGTTTGTGCAAAATGTGACTCATTGCGGCTTTCAGGACTTGGCATATGTTGGGTATAAAAAGTCGTAATATCAAACTGCGAATACGTGCATAGAGCCAGAATTTGGCTCCGAAATATGGCTCAGGCCTCGAAATTGGGATATTTGGGATATTCTGAAAACTGGAGGGAGGTTTGGGACAAATGTGACCAAACGCCGCTTTCAGTACTTAGCATATGTTGGGTATAAAAAGTCGTAACTTCAAACTGCGAATAAGTACAGAGAGCCTGAATTTGGCTCCAAAATATGGCTCAGGCCTCAAAATTGGGATATTTGGGATATTTCGAAAACTGCAGGGGAGTTTGTGCAAAATGTGACTCACTGCCGCTTTCAGGACTTGGCATATGTTGGGTATAAAAAGTCGTAATATCAAACTGCGAATACATGTAGAGAGCCAGAATTTGGCTCCAAAATATGGCTCAGGCCTCGAAATTGGGATGTTTGTGATATTTCGAGAACTGGAGGGAGATTTGGGACCAATGTGACCAAACGCCGCTTTCAGCACTTGGCATATATTGGGTATAAAAAAGTCGCAATTTCAAACTGCGAATACTTGCCGAGAGCCAGAATTTGGCTCCAAAATATGGCTCAGGCCTCGAAATTGGGATGTTTGGGATATTTTGAAAACTGCAGAGGAGTTTGTGCAAAATCTTACTGATTGCCGCTTTCAGGACTTGGCATATGTTGGGTATAAAAATTCGTAATTTAAAACAGCGAATACGTGCAGAGAGCCAGAATTTGGCTCCAAAATATTGCTCAGGCCTCGAAATTAGGATGTTTGGGATATTTTGAAAACTGCAGGGGAGTTTGTGCAAAATGTGACTCACTGCCGCGTCCAGTACTTGGCATATGTTGGGTATAAAAGGTAGTAATATCAAACTGCGAATACGTGCATAGAGCCAGAATTTGGCTCCAAAATATGGCTCAGGTCTCGAAATTGGGATGTTTGGGATATTTTGAAAGCTGGAGGGAGGTTTAGGACAAATGTGACCAAACGTAGCTTTCAGTACTTGGCATATGTTGGGTATAAAAAGTCGTAATATCAAACTGCGAATACGTACAGAGAGCCAGAATTTGGCTCCAAAATATTGCTCAGGCCTCGAAATTAGGATGTTTGGGATATTTTCAAAACTGGAGGGAGGTTTGGGACAAATGTGACCAAATGCCGCTTTCAGCACTTGGCATATATTGGGTATAAAAAAAGTCGCAAATTCAAACTGCGAATACGTGCAGAGAGTCAGAATTTGGCTCCAAAATATAACTAAGGCCTGGAAATTGGGATATTTGGGATATTTTGAAAACTGTAGGGGAGTTTGTGCAAAATGTGACTCACTGCCGCTTTCAGTACTTGGCATATGTTGGGTATAAAATTCGTAATATGAAACTGCAAATACGTGCAGAGAGCCAGAATTTGGCTCCAAAATAGGGCTCAGGCCTCTCAATTGGGATGTTTGTGATATTTTGAAAACTGCAGAGGAGTTTGTGCAAAATCTTACTACTTGCCGCTTTCAGGACTTGGCATATGTTGGGTATAAAAAGTCGTAATTTAAAACAGCGAATACGTGCAGAGAGCCAGAATTTGGCTCCAAAATATTGCTCAGGCCTCGAATTTGGGATGTTTGGGATATTTTGAAAACTGCAGGGGAGTTTGTGCAAAATGTGACTCACTGCCGCTTACGGGACTTGGCATATGTTGGGTATAAAGAGTCGTAATATCAAACTGCGAATTCGTGCATAGAGCCAGAATTTGGCTCCAAAATATCGCTCAGGCCTCGAAATTGGGATGTTTGGGATATTTTGAAAACTGCAGGGAGGTTTGGGACAAATGTGACCAAACTCCGCTTTCAGTACTTGGCATATGTTGGGTATAAAAAGTCGTAACTTAAAACTGCGAATACGTGCAGAGAGCCAGAATTTGGCTCCAAAATATGGCTCAGGCCTCGAAATTGGGATGTTTGGGATATTTTAAAAACTGGAGGGAGGTTTGGGACAAATGTGACCAAACACCGCTTTCAGTTCTTGGCATATGTTGGGTATAAAAAGTCGTAATTTCAAACTGCGAATACGTATAGAGAGCCTGAATTTGGCTCCAAAATATGGCTCAGGCCTCGAAATTGGGATGTTTGTGATATTTTGAGAACTGGAGGGAGATTTGGGACAAATGTGACCAAACACCGCTTTCAGTTCTTGGCATATGTTGGCTATAAAAAGTTGTAATTTTAAACTGCGAATACGTGCAGAGAGCCAGAATTTGTTTCCAAAATATGGCTCAGGCCACGAAATTGGGATATTTGGGATATTTTGAAAACTGCAGGGAGGTTTGGGACAAATGTGACCAAACGCCGCTTTCAGTACTTGGCATATGTTGGGTATAAAAAGTCGTAATTTCAAACTGCGAATACGTGCAGAGAGCCAAAATTTGGCTCCAAAATATGGCTCAAGCCTCGAAATTGGGATGTTTGGGATATTTTGAAAACTGCAGAGGAGTTTGTGCAAAATCTTACTGATTGCCGCTTTCAGGACTTGGCATACGTTGGGTATAAAAAGTCGTAATTTAAAACAGCGAATACGTGCAGAGAGCCAGAATTTGGCTCCAAAATATTGCTCAGGCCTCGAAATTGGGATGTTTGGGATATTTTGAAAACTGCAGGGGAGTTTGTGCAAAATGTGACTCACTGCCGCGTCCAGTACTTGGCATATGTTGGGTATAAAAGGTAGTAATATCAAACTGCGAATACGTGCATAGAGCCAGAATTTGGCTCCAAAATATGGCTCAGGTCTCGAAATTGGGATGTTTGGGATATTTTGAAAACTGGAGGGAGGTTTAGGACAAATGTGACCAAACGTAGCTTTCAGTACTTGGCATATGTTGGGTATAAAAAGTCGTAATATCAAACTGCGAATACGTACAGAGAGCCTGAATTTGGCTCCAAAATATGGCTCAGGCCTCGAAATTGGGATATTTGGGATATTTCGAAAACTGCAGGGGAGTTTGTGCAAAATGTGACTCACTGCCGCTTTCAGGACTTGGCATATGTTGGGTATAAAAATTCGTAATTTAATACTGCGAATACATGCAGAGAGCCAGAATTTGGCTCCAAAATATTGCTCAGGCCTCGAAATTGGGATGTTTGGGATATTTTGAAAACTGGAGGGAGGTTTGGGACAAATGTGACCAAATGCCGCTTTCAGCACTTGGCATATATTGGGTATAAAAAAAGTCGCAAATTCAAACTGCGAATACGTGCAGAGAGTCAGAATTTGGCTCCAAAATATAACTAAGGCCTCGAAATTGGGATATTTGGGATATTTTGAAAACTGTAGGGGAGTTTGTGCAAAATGTGACTCACTGCCGCTTTCATTACTTGGCATATGTTGGGTATAAAATTCGTAATATGAAACTGCAAATACGTGCAGAGAGCCAGAATTTGGCTCCAAAATATGGCTCAGGCCTCTCAATTGGGATGTTTGTGATATTTTGAAAACTGCAGAGGAGTTTGTGCAAAATCTTACTACTTGCCGCTTTCAGGACTTGGCATATGTTGGGTATAAAAAGTCGTAATTTAAAACAGCGAATACGTGCAGAGAGCCAGAATTTGGCTCCAAAATATTGCTCAGGCCTCGAATTTGGGATGTTTGGGATATTTTGAAAACTGCAGGGGAGTTTGTGCAAAATGTGACTCACTGCCGCTTACGGGACTTGGCATATGTTGGGTATAAAGAGTCGTAATATCAAACTGTGAATTCGTGCATAGAGCCAGAATTTGGCTCCAAAATATGGCTCAGGCCTCGAAATTGGGATGTTTGGGATATTTTGAAAACTGCAGGGAGGTTTGGGACAAATGTGACCAAACTCCGCTTTCAGTACTTGGCATATGTTGGGTATAAAAAGTCGTAACTTGAAACTGCGAATACGTGCAGAGAGCCAGAATTTGTTTCCAAAATATGGCTCAGGCCTCGAAATTGGGATGTTTGGGATATTTTAAAAACTGGAGGGAGGTTTGGGACAAATGTGACCAAACACCGCTTTCAGTTCTTGGCATATTTTGGGTATAAAAAGTCGTAATTTCAAACTGCGAATACGTATAGAGAGCCTGAATTTGGCTCCAAAATATGGCTCAGGCCTCGAAATTGGGATGTTTGTGATATTTTGAGAACTGGAGGGAGATTTGGGACAAATGTGACCAAACACCTCTTTCAGTTCTTGGCATATGTTGGCTATAAAAAGTTGTAATTTTAAACTGCGAATACGTGCAGAGAGCCAGAATTTGTTTCCAAAATATGGCTCAGGCCACGAAATTGGGATATTTGGGATATTTTGAAAACTGCAGGGAGGTTTGGGACAAATGTGACCAAACGCCGCTTTCAGGACTTGGCATATGTTGGGTATAAAAATTCGTAATTTAAAACAGCGAATACGTGCAGAGAGCCAGAATTTGGCTCCAAAATATTGCTCAGGCCTCGAAATTATGATGTTTGGGATATTTTGAAAACTGCAGGGGAGTTTGTGCAAAATGTGACTCACTGCCGCGTCTAGTACTTGGCATATGTTTGGTATAAAAGGTAGTAATATCAAACTGCGAATACGTGCATAGAGCCAGAATTTGGCTCCAAAATATGGCTCAGGTCTCGAAATTGGGATGTTTGGGATATTTTGAAAACTGGAGGGAGGTTTAGGACAAATGTGACCAAACTCCGCTTTCAGTACTTGGCATATGTTGGGTATAAAAATTCGTAACTTAAAACTGCGAATACGTGCAGAGAGCCAGAATTTGGCTCCAAAATATGGCTCAGGCCTCGAAATTGGGATGTTTGGGATATTTTAAAAACTGGAGGGAGGTTTGGGACAAATGTGACCAAACACCGCTTTCAGTTCTTGGCATATGTTGGGTATAAAAAGTAGTAATTTCAAACTGCGAATACGTATAGAGAGCCTGAATTTGGCTCCAAAATATGGCTCAGGCCTCGAAATTTGGATAATAGAGATATTTTGAAAACTGCAGGGAGGTTTGGGACAAATGTGACCAAACTCCGCTTTCAGTAGTTGGCATATGTTGGGTATAAAAAAGTCGCAATTTCAAACTGCGAATACGTGCAGAGAGCCAAAATTTGGCTCCAAAATATGGCTCAGGTCTCGAAATTGGGATATTTGGGATTTTTCGAAAACTGCAAAGGAGTTTGTGCAAAATGTGACTCATTGCGGCTTTCAGGACTTGGCATATGTTGGGTATAAAAAGTCGTAATATCAAACTGCGAATACGTGCATAGAGCCAGAATTTGGCTCCGAAATATGGCTCAGGCCTCGAAATTGGGATATTTGGGATATTCTGAAAACTGGAGGGAGGTTTGGGACAAATGTGACCAAACGCCGCTTTCAGTACTTAGCATATGTTGGGTATAAAAAGTCGTAACTTCAAACTGCGAATAAGTACAGAGAGCCTGAATTTGGCTCCAAAATATGGCTCAGGCCTCAAAATTGGGATATTTGGGATATTTCGAAAACTGCAGGGGAGTTTGTGCAAAATGTGACTCACTGCCGCTTTCAGGACTTGGCATATGTTGGGTATAAAAAGTCGTAATATCAAACTGCGAATACATGTAGAGAGCCAGAATTTGGCTCCAAAATATGGCTCAGGCCTCGAAATTGGGATGTTTGTGATATTTCGAGAACTGGAGGGAGATTTGGGACCAATGTGACCAAACGCCGCTTTCAGCACTTGGCATATATTGGGTATAAAAAAGTCGCAATTTCAAACTGCGAATACTTGCCGAGAGCCAGAATTTGGCTCCAAAATATGGCTCAGGCCTCGAAATTGGGATGTTTGGGATATTTTGAAAACTGCAGAGGAGTTTGTGCAAAATCTTACTGATTGCCGCTTTCAGGACTTGGCATATGTTGGGTATAAAAATTCGTAATTTAAAACAGCGAATACGTGCAGAGAGCCAGAATTTGGCTCCAAAATATTGCTCAGGCCTCGAAATTAGGATGTTTGGGATATTTTGAAAACTGCAGGGGAGTTTGTGCAAAATGTGACTCACTGCCGCGTCCAGTACTTGGCATATGTTGGGTATAAAAGGTAGTAATATCAAACTGCGAATACGTGCATAGAGCCAGAATTTGGCTCCAAAATATGGCTCAGGTCTCGAAATTGGGATGTTTGGGATATTTTGAAAGCTGGAGGGAGGTTTAGGACAAATGTGACCAAACGTAGCTTTCAGTACTTGGCATATGTTGGGTATAAAAAGTCGTAATATCAAACTGCGAATACGTACAGAGAGCCAGAATTTGGCTCCAAAATATTGCTCAGGCCTCGAAATTAGGATGTTTGGGATATTTTCAAAACTGGAGGGAGGTTTGGGACAAATGTGACCAAATGCCGCTTTCAGCACTTGGCATATATTGGGTATAAAAAAAGTCGCAAATTCAAACTGCGAATACGTGCAGAGAGTCAGAATTTGGCTCCAAAATATAACTAAGGCCTGGAAATTGGGATATTTGGGATATTTTGAAAACTGTAGGGGAGTTTGTGCAAAATGTGACTCACTGCCGCTTTCAGTACTTGGCATATGTTGGGTATAAAATTCGTAATATGAAACTGCAAATACGTGCAGAGAGCCAGAATTTGGCTCCAAAATAGGGCTCAGGCCTCTCAATTGGGATGTTTGTGATATTTTGAAAACTGCAGAGGAGTTTGTGCAAAATCTTACTACTTGCCGCTTTCAGGACTTGGCATATGTTGGGTATAAAAAGTCGTAATTTAAAACAGCGAATACGTGCAGAGAGCCAGAATTTGGCTCCAAAATATTGCTCAGGCCTCGAATTTGGGATGTTTGGGATATTTTGAAAACTGCAGGGGAGTTTGTGCAAAATGTGACTCACTGCCGCTTACGGGACTTGGCATATGTTGGGTATAAAGAGTCGTAATATCAAACTGCGAATTCGTGCATAGAGCCAGAATTTGGCTCCAAAATATCGCTCAGGCCTCGAAATTGGGATGTTTGGGATATTTTGAAAACTGCAGGGAGGTTTGGGACAAATGTGACCAAACTCCGCTTTCAGTACTTGGCATATGTTGGGTATAAAAAGTCGTAACTTAAAACTGCGAATACGTGCAGAGAGCCAGAATTTGGCTCCAAAATATGGCTCAGGCCTCGAAATTGGGATGTTTGGGATATTTTAAAAACTGGAGGGAGGTTTGGGACAAATGTGACCAAACACCGCTTTCAGTTCTTGGCATATGTTGGGTATAAAAAGTCGTAATTTCAAACTGCGAATACGTATAGAGAGCCTGAATTTGGCTCCAAAATATGGCTCAGGCCTCGAAATTGGGATGTTTGTGATATTTTGAGAACTGGAGGGAGATTTGGGACAAATGTGACCAAACACCGCTTTCAGTTCTTGGCATATGTTGGCTATAAAAAGTTGTAATTTTAAACTGCGAATACGTGCAGAGAGCCAGAATTTGTTTCCAAAATATGGCTCAGGCCACGAAATTGGGATATTTGGGATATTTTGAAAACTGCAGGGAGGTTTGGGACAAATGTGACCAAACGCCGCTTTCAGTACTTGGCATATGTTGGGTATAAAAAGTCGTAATTTCAAACTGCGAATACGTGCAGAGAGCCAAAATTTGGCTCCAAAATATGGCTCAAGCCTCGAAATTGGGATGTTTGGGATATTTTGAAAACTGCAGAGGAGTTTGTGCAAAATCTTACTGATTGCCGCTTTCAGGACTTGGCATACGTTGGGTATAAAAAGTCGTAATTTAAAACAGCGAATACGTGCAGAGAGCCAGAATTTGGCTCCAAAATATTGCTCAGGCCTCGAAATTGGGATGTTTGGGATATTTTGAAAACTGCAGGGGAGTTTGTGCAAAATGTGACTCACTGCCGCGTCCAGTACTTGGCATATGTTGGGTATAAAAGGTAGTAATATCAAACTGCGAATACGTGCATAGAGCCAGAATTTGGCTCCAAAATATGGCTCAGGTCTCGAAATTGGGATGTTTGGGATATTTTGAAAACTGGAGGGAGGTTTAGGACAAATGTGACCAAACGTAGCTTTCAGTACTTGGCATATGTTGGGTATAAAAAGTCGTAATATCAAACTGCGAATACGTACAGAGAGCCTGAATTTGGCTCCAAAATATGGCTCAGGCCTCGAAATTGGGATATTTGGGATATTTCGAAAACTGCAGGGGAGTTTGTGCAAAATGTGACTCACTGCCGCTTTCAGGACTTGGCATATGTTGGGTATAAAAATTCGTAATTTAATACTGCGAATACATGCAGAGAGCCAGAATTTGGCTCCAAAATATTGCTCAGGCCTCGAAATTGGGATGTTTGGGATATTTTGAAAACTGGAGGGAGGTTTGGGACAAATGTGACCAAATGCCGCTTTCAGCACTTGGCATATATTGGGTATAAAAAAAGTCGCAAATTCAAACTGCGAATACGTGCAGAGAGTCAGAATTTGGCTCCAAAATATAACTAAGGCCTCGAAATTGGGATATTTGGGATATTTTGAAAACTGTAGGGGAGTTTGTGCAAAATGTGACTCACTGCCGCTTTCATTACTTGGCATATGTTGGGTATAAAATTCGTAATATGAAACTGCAAATACGTGCAGAGAGCCAGAATTTGGCTCCAAAATATGGCTCAGGCCTCTCAATTGGGATGTTTGTGATATTTTGAAAACTGCAGAGGAGTTTGTGCAAAATCTTACTACTTGCCGCTTTCAGGACTTGGCATATGTTGGGTATAAAAAGTCGTAATTTAAAACAGCGAATACGTGCAGAGAGCCAGAATTTGGCTCCAAAATATTGCTCAGGCCTCGAATTTGGGATGTTTGGGATATTTTGAAAACTGCAGGGGAGTTTGTGCAAAATGTGACTCACTGCCGCTTACGGGACTTGGCATATGTTGGGTATAAAGAGTCGTAATATCAAACTGTGAATTCGTGCATAGAGCCAGAATTTGGCTCCAAAATATGGCTCAGGCCTCGAAATTGGGATGTTTGGGATATTTTGAAAACTGCAGGGAGGTTTGGGACAAATGTGACCAAACTCCGCTTTCAGTACTTGGCATATGTTGGGTATAAAAAGTCGTAACTTGAAACTGCGAATACGTGCAGAGAGCCAGAATTTGTTTCCAAAATATGGCTCAGGCCTCGAAATTGGGATGTTTGGGATATTTTAAAAACTGGAGGGAGGTTTGGGACAAATGTGACCAAACACCGCTTTCAGTTCTTGGCATATTTTGGGTATAAAAAGTCGTAATTTCAAACTGCGAATACGTATAGAGAGCCTGAATTTGGCTCCAAAATATGGCTCAGGCCTCGAAATTGGGATGTTTGTGATATTTTGAGAACTGGAGGGAGATTTGGGACAAATGTGACCAAACACCTCTTTCAGTTCTTGGCATATGTTGGCTATAAAAAGTTGTAATTTTAAACTGCGAATACGTGCAGAGAGCCAGAATTTGTTTCCAAAATATGGCTCAGGCCACGAAATTGGGATATTTGGGATATTTTGAAAACTGCAGGGAGGTTTGGGACAAATGTGACCAAACGCCGCTTTCAGGACTTGGCATATGTTGGGTATAAAAATTCGTAATTTAAAACAGCGAATACGTGCAGAGAGCCAGAATTTGGCTCCAAAATATTGCTCAGGCCTCGAAATTATGATGTTTGGGATATTTTGAAAACTGCAGGGGAGTTTGTGCAAAATGTGACTCACTGCCGCGTCTAGTACTTGGCATATGTTTGGTATAAAAGGTAGTAATATCAAACTGCGAATACGTGCATAGAGCCAGAATTTGGCTCCAAAATATGGCTCAGGTCTCGAAATTGGGATGTTTGGGATATTTTGAAAACTGGAGGGAGGTTTAGGACAAATGTGACCAAACGTAGCTTTCAGTACTTGGCATATGTTGGGTATAAAAAGTCGTAATATCAAACTGCGAATACGTACAGAGAGCCTGAATTTGGCTCCAAAATATGGCTCAGGCCTCGAAATTGGGATATTTGGGATATTTCGAAAACTGCAGGGGAGTTTGTGCAAAATGTGACTCACTGCCGCTTTCAGGACTTGGCATATGTTGGGTATAAAAATTCGTAATTTAATACTGCGAATACATGCAGAGAGCCAGAATTTGGCTCCAAAATATTGCTCAGGCCTCGAAATTGGGATGTTTGGGATATTTTGAAAACTGGAGGGAGGTTTGGGACAAATGTGACCAAATGCCGCTTTCAGCACTTGGCATATATTGGGTATAAAAAAAGTCGCAAATTCAAACTGCGAATACGTGCAGAGAGTCAGAATTTGGCTCCAAAATATAACTAAGGCCTCGAAATTGGGATATTTGGGATATTTTGAAAACTGTAGGGGAGTTTGTGCAAAATGTGACTCACTGCCGCTTTCATTACTTGGCATATGTTGGGTATAAAATTCGTAATATGAAATTGCAAATACGTGCAGAGAGCCAGAATTTGGCTCCAAAATATGGCTCAGGCCTCTCAATTGGGATGTTTGTGATATTTTGAAAACTGCAGAGGAGTTTGTGCAAAATCTTACTACTTGCCGCTTTCAGGACTTGGCATATGTTGGGTATAAAAAGTCGTAATTTAAAACAGCGAATACGTGCAGAGAGCCAGAATTTGGCTCCAAAATATTGCTCAGGCCTCGAATTTGGGATGTTTGGGATATTTTGAAAACTGCAGGGGAGTTTGTGCAAAATGTGACTCACTGCCGCTTACGGGACTTGGCATATGTTGGGTATAAAGAGTCGTAATATCAAACTGTGAATTCGTGCATAGAGCCAGAATTTGGCTCCAAAATATGGCTCAGGCCTCGAAATTGGGATGTTTGGGATATTTTGAAAACTGCAGGGAGGTTTGGGACAAATGTGACCAAACTCCGCTTTCAGTACTTGGCATATGTTGGGTATAAAAAGTCGTAACTTGAAACTGCGAATACGTGCAGAGAGCCAGAATTTGGCTCCAAAATATGGCTCAGGCCTCGAAATTGGGATGTTTGGGATATTTTAAAAACTGGAGGGAGGTTTGGGACAAATGTGACCAAACACCGCTTTCAGTTCTTGGCATATTTTGGGTATAAAAAGTCGTAATTTCAAACTGCGAATACGTATAGAGAGCCTGAATTTGGCTCCAAAATATGGCTCAGGCCTCGAAATTGGGATGTTTGTGATATTTTGAGAACTGGAGGGAGATTTGGGACAAATGTGACCAAACACCTCTTTCAGTTCTTGGCATATGTTGGCTATAAAAAGTTGTAATTTTAAACTGCGAATACGTGCAGAGAGCCAGAATTTGTTTCCAAAATATGGCTCAGGCCACGAAATTGGGATATTTGGGATATTTTGAAAACTGCAGGGAGGTTTGGGACAAATGTGACCAAACGCCGCTTTCAGTACTTGGCATATGTTGGGTATAAAAAGTCGTAATTTCAAACTGCGAATACGTGCAGAGAGCCAAAATTTGGCTCCAAAATATGGCTCAAGCCTCGAAATTGGGATGTTTGGGATATTTTGAAAACTGCAGAGGAGTTTGTGCAAAATCTTACTGATTGCCGCTTTCAGGACTTGGCATATGTTGGGTATAAAAATTCGTAATTTAAAACAGCGAATACGTGCAGAGAGCCAGAATTTGGCTCCAAAATATTGCTCAGGCCTCGAAATTATGATGTTTGGGATATTTTGAAAACTGCAGGGGAGTTTGTGCAAAATGTGACTCACTGCCGCGTCTAGTACTTGGCATATGTTTGGTATAAAAGGTAGTAATATCAAACTGCGAATACGTGCATAGAGCCAGAATTTGGCTCCAAAATATGGCTCAGGCCTCGAAATTGGGATGTTTGGGATATTTTGAAAACTGGAGGGAGGTTTGGGAAAAATGTGACCAAACGCCACGTTCAGTACTTGGCATATGTTGGGTATAAAAAGTTGTAATTTTAAACTGCGAATACGTGCAGAGAGCCAGAATTTGTTTCCAAAATATGTCTCAGGCCTCGAAATTGGGATATTTGGGATATTTCGAAAACTGCAGGGGAGTTTGTGCAAAATGTGACTGACTGCCGCTTTCAGGACATGGCATATGTCTGGTATAAAAATTCGTAATTTAAAACTGCGAATACATGCAGAGAGCCAGAATTTGGCTCCAAAATATTGCTCAGGCCTCGAAATTGGGATGTTTGGGATATTTTGAAAACTGCAGGGGTGTTTGTGCAAAATGTGACTCACTGCCGCTTTCAGTACTTGGCATATGTTGGGTATAAAAAGTTGTAATATCAAACTGCGAATACATGTAGAGAGCCAGAATTTGGTTCCAAAATATGGCTCAGGCCTCGAAATTGGGATATTTGGGATATTTTGAAAACTGTAGGGAAGTTTGTGCAAAATGTGACTCACTGCCGCTATCAGTACTTGGCATATGTTGGGTATAAAATTCGTAATATGAAACTGCAAATACGTGCAGAGAGGCAGAATTTGGCTCCAAAATATGGCTCAGGCCTCGAAATTGGGATGTTTGGGATATTTTGAAAACTGCAGAGGAGTTTGTGCAAAATCTTACTACTTGCCGCTTTCAGGACTTGGCATATGTTGGGTATAAAAAGTCGTAATTTAAAA
Source organism: Procambarus clarkii (assembly GCF_040958095.1). Lineage (NCBI taxonomy): Eukaryota > Metazoa > Arthropoda > Malacostraca > Decapoda > Cambaridae > Procambarus > Procambarus clarkii. The sequence goes on along the minus strand of NC_091217.1, from coordinate 25,438,349 downwards.
CAGCGAATACGTGCAGGGAGCCAGAATTTGGCTCCAAAATATTGCTCAGGCCTCGAATTTGGGATGTTTGGGATATTTTGAAAACTGCAGGGGAGTTTGTGCAAAATATTACTCACTGCCGCTTACGCGACTTGGCATATGTTGGGTATAAAAAGTCGTAATATCAAACTGCGAATACGTGCATAGAGACAGAATTTGGCTCCAAAATATGGCTCAGGCCTCGAAATTGGGATGTTTGGGATATTTTGAAAACTGGAGGGAGGTTTGGGATATTTTGAAAACTGGAGGGAGGTTTGGGACATATGTGACCAAACGCCGCTTTCAGTACTTGGCATATGTTTGGTATAAAAAGTCGTAATATCAAACTGCGAATACGTACAGAGAGCCTGAATTTGGCTCCAAAATATGGCTCAGGCCTCGAAATTGGGATATTTGGGATATTTCGAAAACTGCAGGGGAGTTTGTGCAAAATGTGACTCACTGCCGCTTTCAGGACTTGGCATATGTTGGGTATAAAATTCGTAATATGAAACTTCAAATACGTGCAGAGAGCCAGAATTTGGCTCCAAAATATGGCTCAGGCCTCGAAATTGGGATGTTTGGGATATTTTGAAAACTGCAGAGGAGTTTGTGCAAAATCTTACTACTTGCCGCTTTCAGGACTTGGCATATGTTGGGTATAGAAAGTCGTAATTTAAAACAGCGAATACGTGCATAGAGACAGAATTTGGCTCCAAAATATGGCTCAGGCCTCGAAATTGGGATGTTTGTGATATTTTGAAAACTGGAGGGAGGTTTGGGACAAATGTGACCAAACGCCGCTTTCAGTACTTGGCCTATGTTGGGTATAATAAGTCGTAACTTAAAACTGCGAATACGTGCAGAGAGCCAGAGTTTGGCACCAAAATATGGCTCAGGCGCCTCAAAATTTTTATATTTGGGATATTTCGAAAACTGCAGGGGAGTTTGTGCAAAATGTGACTCACTGCCGCTTTCAGGACTTGGCATATGTTTGGTATAAAAAGTCGTAATATCAAACTGCGAATACGTGCATAGAGCCAGAATTTGGCTCCAAAATAAGGCTCAGGCTTCGAAATTGGGATGTTTGAGATATTTTAAAAACTGGAGGGAGGTTTGGGACAAATGTGACCAAACACCGCTTTAAGTTCTTGGCATATGTTGGGTATAAAAAGTCGTAATTTCAAACTGCGAATACGTATAGAGAGCCTGAATTTGGCTCCAAAATATGGCTCAGGCCTCGAAATTGGGATATTAGGGATATTTTGAAAACTGCAGGGAGGTTTGGGACAAATGTGACCAAACGCCGCTTTCAGTAGTTGGCATATGTTGGGTATAAGAAAGTCACAATTTCAAACTGCGAATACATGCAGAGAGCCAAAATTTTGCTCCAAAATATAGCTCAGCCCTCGAAATTGGGATATTTGGGAAAATTCGAAAACTACCGGGGAGTTTGTGCAAAATGTGATTCACTGCCGCTTTCAGGACTTGGCATATGTTGGGTATAAAAAGTCGTAATATAAAACTGCGAATACGTGCATAGAGCCAGAATTTGGCTCCAAAATATGGTTCAGGCCTCGAAATTGGGATGTTTGGGATATTTTGAAAACTGGAGGGAGGTTTGGGACAAATGTGACCAAACGCCACTTTCAGTACTTGGCATATGTTGGGTATAAAAAGTCGTAACTTAAAACTGCGAATACGTGCAGAGAGCCAGAATTTGGCTCCAAAATATGGCCCAGGCCTCGAAATTGGGATATTTGGCATTTTTCGAAAATTGCAAAGGAGTTTGTGCAATATGTGACTCATTGCGGCTTTCAGGACTTGGCATATGTTGGGTATAAAAAGTCGTAATATCAAACTGCGAATACGTGCATAGAGCCAGAATTTGGCTCCAAAATATGGCTCAGGCCTCGAAATTGGGATGTTTGTGATATTTTGAAAACTGGAGGGAGATTTGGGACCAATGTGACCAAACGCCGCTTTCAGCACTTGGCATATATTGGGTATAAAAAAGTCGCAATATCAAACTGCGAATACCTGCAGAGAGCCAGAATTTGGCTCCAAAATATGGCTCAGGCCTCGAAATTGGGATATTTGGGATATATTGAAAACTGTAGGGGAGTTTGTGCAAAATGTGACTCACTGCCGCTTTCAGTACTTGGCATATGTTGGGTATAAAATTCGTAATATGAAACTGCGAATACGTGCAGAGAGCCAAAATTTGGCTCCAAAATATGGCTCAGGCCTCGAAATTGGGATGTTTGGGATATTTTGAAAACTGCAGAGGAGTTTGTGCAAAATCTTACTGATTGCCACTTTCTGGACTTGGCATATGTTGGGTATAAAAAGTCATAATTTAAAACAGCGAATACGTGCAGAGAGCCAGAATTTGGCTCCAAAATATTGCTCAGGCCTCGAAATTGGGATGTTTGGGATATTTTGAAAACTGCAGGGGAGTTTGTGCAAAATGTTACTCACTGCCGCTTACGGGACTTGGCATATGTTGGGTATAAAAAGTCGTAATATCAAACTGCGAATACGTGCATAGAGACATAATTTGGCTCCAAAATTTGGCTCAGGACTCGAAATTGGGATGTTTGGGATATTTTGAAAACTGGAGGGAGGTTTGGGACATATGTGACCAAACGCCGCTTTCAGTACTTGGCATATGTTGGGTATAAAAAGTCATAACTTAAAACTGCAAATACGTGCAGAGAGCCAGAATTTGGCTCCAAAATATGGCTCAGGCCTCAAAATTGGGATATTTGGGATATTTCGAAAACTGCAGGGGAGTTTGTGCACAATGTGACTCACTGCAGCTTTCAGGACTTGGCATATGTTGGGTATAAAAAGTCGTAATTTCAAACTGCGAATACGTATATAGAGCCTGAATTTGGCTCCAAAATATGGCTCAGGCCTCGAAATTGGGATATTAGGGATATTTTGAAAACTGCAGGGAGGTTTGGGACAAATGTGACCAAACGCCGCTTTCAGTAGTTGGCATATGTTGGGTATAAAAAAGTCGCAATTTCAAACTGCGAATACGTGCAGAGAGCAAAAATATGGCTCCAAAATATGGCTCAGGCCTCGAAATTGGGATGTTTGGGATATTTTGAAAACTGGAGGGAGGTTTGGGACAAATGTGACCAAACGCCGCTTTCAGTACTTGGCATATGTAGGGTATAAAAAGTCGTAACTTAAAACTGCGAATACGTGCAGAGAGCCAGAATTTAGCTCCAAAATATGGCTCAGGCCTCGAAATTGGGATATTTGGGATTTTTCGAAAACTGCAAAGGAGTTTGTGCAAAATGTGACTCATTGCGGCTTTCAGGACTTGGCATATGTTGGGTATAAAAAGTCGTAATATCAAACTGCGAATACATGCATGGAGCCAGAATTTGGCTCCAAAATATGGCTCAGGGCTCGAAATTAGGATGTTTGGGATATTTTGAAAACTGCAGGGAGGTTTGGGACAAATGTGACCAAATGCCGGTTTCAGTACTTAGCATATGTTGGGTATAAAAAGTCGTAACTTCAAACTGCGAATACGTACAGAGAGCCTGAATTTGGCTCCAAAATATGGCTCAGGCCTCGAAATTGGGATATTTGGGATATTTCGAAAACTGCAGGGGAGTTTGTGCAAAATGTGACTCACTGCCGCTTTCAGGACTTGGCATATGTTGGGTATAAAAAGTCGTAATATCAAACTGCGAATACATGTAGAGAGCCAGAATTTGGCTCCAAAATATGGCTCCGGCCTCGAAATTGGGATGTTTGTGATATTTTGAAAACTGGGGGGAGATTTGGGACAAAGGTGACCAAACGTCGCTTTCAGCACTTGGCATATATTGGGTATAAAAAAGTCGCAATTTCAAACTGCGAATACTTGCAGAGAGCCAGAATTTGCCTCCAAAATATGGCTCAGGCCTCGAAATTGGGATATTTGGGATATTTTGAAAACTGTAGGGGAGTTTGTGCAAAATGTGACTCACTGCCGCTTTCAGTACTTGGCATATGTTGGGTATAAAATTCGTAATATGAAACTGCGAATACGTGCAGAGAGCCAAAATTTGGCTCCAAAATATGGCTCAGGCCTCGAAATTGGGATGTTTTGGGATATTTTGAAAACTGCAGAGGAGTTTGTGCAAAATCTTACTGATTGCCACTTTCTGGACTTGGCATATGTTGGGTATAAAAAGTCATAATTTAAAACAGCGAATACGTGCAGAGAGCCAGAATTTGGCTCCAAAATATTGCTCAGGCCTCGAAATTGGGATGTTTGGGATATTTTGAAAACTGCAGGGGAGTTTGTGCAAAATGTTACTCACTGCCGCTTACGGGACTTGGCATATGTTGGGTATAAAAAGTCGTAATATCAAACTGCGAATACGTGCATAGAGACATAATTTGGCTCCAAAATTTGGCTCAGGACTCGAAATTGGGATGTTTGGGATATTTTGAAAACTGGAGGGAGGTTTGGGACATATGTGACCAAACGCCGCTTTCAGTACTTGGCATATGTTGGGTATAAAAAGTCATAACTTAAAACTGCAAATACGTACAGAGAGCCAGAATTTGGCTCCAAAATATGGCTCAGGCCTCAAAATTGGGATATTTGGGATATTTCGAAAACTGCAGGGGAGTTTGTGCACAATGTGACTCACTGCAGCTTTCAGGACTTGGCATATGTTGGGTATAAAAAGTCGTAATTTCAAACTGCGAATACGTATATAGAGCCTGAATTTGGCTCCAAAATATGGCTCAGGCCTCGAAATTGGGATATTAGGGATATTTTGAAAACTGCAGGGAGGTTTGGGACAAATGTGACCAAACGCCGCTTTCAGTAGTTGGCATATGTTGGGTATAAAAAAGTCGCAATTTCAAACTGCGAATACGTGCAGAGAGCAAAAATATGGCTCCAAAATATGGCTCAGGCCTCGAAATTGGGATGTTTGGGATATTTTGAAAACTGGAGGGAGGTTTGGGACAAATGTGACCAAACGCCGCTTTCAGTACTTGGCATATGTAGGGTATAAAAAGTCGTAACTTAAAACTGCGAATACGTGCAGAGAGCCAGAATTTAGCTCCAAAATATGGCTCAGGCCTCGAAATTGGGATATTTGGGATTTTTCGAAAACTGCAAAGGAGTTTGTGCAAAATGTGACTCATTGCGGCTTTCAGGACTTGGCATATGTTGGGTATAAAAAGTCATAATATCAAACTGCGAATACATGCATGGAGCCAGAATTTGGCTCCAAAATATGGCTCAGGGCTCGAAATTAGGATGTTTGGGATATTTTGAAAACTGCAGGGAGGTTTGGGACAAATGTGACCAAATGCCGGTTTCAGCACTTAGCATATGTTGGGTATAAAAAGTCGTAACTTCAAACTGCGAATACGTACAGAGAGCCTGAATTTGGCTCCAAAATATGGCTCAGGCCTCGAAATTGGGATATTTGGGATATTTCGAAAACTACAGGGGAGTTTGTGCAAAATGTGACTCACTGCCGCTTTCAGGACTTGGCATATGTTGGGTATAAAAAGTCGTAATATCAAACTGCGAATACATGTAGAGAGCCAGAATTTGGCTCCAAAATATGGCTCAGGCCTCGAAATTGGGATGTTTGTGATATTTTGAAAACTGGGGGGAGATTTGGGACAAAGGTGACCAAACGTCGCTTTCAGCACTTGGCATATATTGGGTATAAAAAAGTCGCAATTTCAAACTGCGAATACTTGCAGAGAGCCAGAATTTGCCTCCAAAATATGGCTCAGGCCTCGAAATTGGGATATTTGGGATATTTTGAAAACTGTAGGGGAGTTTGTGCAAAATGTGACTTACTGCCGCTTTCAGTACTTGGCATATGTTGGGTATAAAATTCGTAATATGAAACTGCGAATACGTGCAGAGAGCCAAAATTTGGCTCCAAAATATGGCTCAGGCCTCGAAATTGGGATGTTTTGGGATATTTTGAAAACTGCAGAGGAGTTTGTGCAAAATCTTACTGATTGCCACTTTCTGGACTTGGCATATGTTGGGTATAAAAAGTCATAATTTAAAACAGCGAATACGTGCAGAGAGCCAGAATTTGGCTCCAAAATATTGCTCGAAATTGGGATGTTTGGGATATTTTGAAAACTGCAGGGGAGTTTGTGCAAAATGTTACTCACTGCCGCTTACGGGACTTGGCATATGTTGGGTATAAAAAGTCGTAATATCAAACTGCGAATACGTGCATAGAGACAGAATTTGGCTCCAAAATATGGTTCAGTCCTCGAAATTGGGATGTTTGGGATATTTTGAAAACTGGAGGGAGGTTTGGGACATATGTGACCAAACGCCGCTTTCAGTACTTGGCATATGTTGGGTATAAAAAGTCATATCTTAAAACTGCGAATACGTGCAGAGAGCCAGAATTTGGCTCCAAAATATGGCTTAGACCTCAAAATTGGGATATTTGGGATATTTTGAAAACTGCAGGGAGGTTTGGGACAAATGTGACCAAACGCCGCTTTCAGTAGTTGGCATATGTTGGGTATAAAAAAGTCGCAATTTCAAACTGCGAATACGTGCAGAGAGCCAAAATATGGCTCCAAAATATGGCTCAGGCCTCGAAAGAGGGATATTTGGGATATTTCGAAAACTGCAGGGGAGTTTGTGCAAAATGTGACTCACTGCCGCTTTCAGTACTTGGCATATGTTGGGTATAAAAAGTCGTAATATCAAACTGCAAATACATGTAGAGAGCCAGAATTTGGTTCCAAAATATGGCTCAGGCCTCGAAATTGGGATGTTTGGGATATTTTGAAACCTGGAGGGAGGTTTGGGACAAATATGACCAAACGCCGCTTTCAGCACTTGGCATATATTGGGTATAAAAAAAGTCGCAATTTCAAACTGCGAATACGTGCAGAGAGTCAGAATTTGGCTCCAAAATATGGCTCAGGCCTCGAAATTGGGATGTTTGGGATATTTTGAAAACTGCAGGGGAGTTTGTGCAAAATGTGACTCACAGCCGCGTCCAGTACTTGGCATATGTTGGGTATAAAAGGTCGTAATATCAAATTGCGAATACGTGCATAGAGCCACAATTTGGCTCCAAAATATGGCTCAGGCCTCGAAATTGGGATATTTGGGTTATTTTGAAAAGTGCAGGGAGGCTTGGGACAAATGTGACCAAACGCCGCTTTCAGTACTTGGCATATGTTGGGTATAAAAAGTCGTAATTTCAAACTGCGAATACGTGCAGAGAGCCTGAATTTGGCTCCAAAATATGGCTCAGGCCTCGAAATTGGGATGTTTGGGATATTTTGAAAACTGGAGGGAGGTATGGGACAAATGTGACCAAACGCCGCTTTCAGTACTTGGCATTTGTTGGGTATAAAAAGTCGTAACTTAAAACTGGGAATACGTGCAGAGAGCAAGAATTTGGCTCCAAAATATGGCTCAGACCTCAAAATTGGGATATTTGGGATATTTCGAAAACTGCAGGGGAGTTTGTGCAAAATGTGACTCACTGCCGCTTTCAGGATTTGGCATATGTTTGATATAAAAAGTCGTAATATCTAATATCAAACTGCGAATACATGCATAGAGCCATAATTTGGCTCCCAAATATGGCTTAGGCCTCGAAATTGGGATGTTTGGGATATTTTGAAAACTGGAGGGAGGTTTGGGACAAATGTGACCAAACGCCGCTTTCAGTACTTGGCATATGTTGGGTATAAAAAGTCGTAATAACAAACTGCGAATACGTAAAGAGAGCCTGAATTTGGCTCCAAATTATGGCTCAGGCCTCGAAATTGGGATATTTGGGATATTTCGAAAACTGTAGGGGAGTTTGTGCAAAATGTGACTCACTGCCGCTTTCAGGACTTGGCATATGTTGGGTATAAAAAGTCGCAATATCAAACTGCGAATACGTGCATAGAGCCAGAATTTGGCTCTAAAATATGGCTCAGGCCTCGAAATTGGGATGTTTGGGATATTTTGAAAACTGGAGGGAGGTTTGGGACAAATGTGACCAAACGCCGCTTTCAGTACTTGGCATATGTTGGGTATAAAAAGTCGTAATATCAAACTGCGAATACGTAAAGAGAGCCTGAATTTGGCTCCAAAATACGGCTCAGGTATCGAAATTGGGATATTTGGGATATTTCGAAAACTGTAGGGGAGTTTGTGCAAAATGTGACTCACTGCCGCTTTCAGGACTTGGCATATGTTGGGTATAAAAATTCGTAATTTAAAACTGCGAATACATGCAGAGAGCCAGAATTTGGCTCCAAAATATTGCTCAGGCCTCGAAATTGGGATGTTTGTGATATTTTGAAAACTGCAGGGGAGTTTGTGCAAAATGTGACTCACTGCCGCTTTCAGTAATTGGCATATGTTGGGTATAAAAAGTTGTAATATCAAACTGCGAATACATGTAGGGAGCCAGAATTTGGTTCCAAAATATGGCTCAGGCCTCGAAATTGGGATATTTGGGATATTTTGAAACCTGGAGGGAGGTTTGGGACAAATGTGACCAAACGCCGCTTTCAGCACTTGGCATATATTTGGTAAAAAAAAAGTCGCAATTTCAAACTGCGAATACGTGCAGAGAGACAGAATTTGGCTCCAAAATATGGCTCAGGCCTCGAAATGGGATATTTGGGATATTTTGAAAACTGGAGGGGAGCTTGTGCAAAATGGGACTCACTGCCGCTTTCAGTACTTGGCATAGGTTGGGTATAAAATTCGTAATATGAAACTGCGAATACGTGCAGAGAGCCAGAATTTGGCTTCAAAATATGGCTCAGGCCTCGATATTGGAATGTTTGGGATATTTTGAAAACTGGAGGGAGGTTTGGGATAAATGTGACCAAACGCCGCTTTCAGTACTTGGCATATGTTGGGTATAAAAAGTTGTAATTATAAACTGCGAATACGTGCAGAGAGCCAGAATTTGTTTCCAAAATATGGCTCAGGCCTCGAAATTGGGATATTTGGGATATTTTGAAAACTGCAGGGAGGTTTGGGACAAATGTGACCAAACGCCGCTTTCAGTACTTGCCATATGTTGGGTATAAAAAGTCGTAATTTCAAACTGCGAATATGTACAGAGAGCCTGAATTTGGCTCCAAAATATGGCTCAGGCCTCAAAATTGGGATGTTTGGGATATTTTGAAAAGTGCAGGGGAGTTTGTGCAAAATGTGAATCACTGCCGCTTTCAGGACTTGGCATATTTTAGGTATAAAAATTCATAATTTCAAACTGCAAATACATGCAGAGAGCCTGAATTTGGCTCCAAAATATGGCTCAGTCCTCGAAATTGGGATGTTTGGGATATTTTGAAAACTGGAGGGAGGTTTGGGACAAATGTGACCAAACGCCGCTTTCAGTACTTGGCATATGTTGGGTATAAAAAGTTGTAACTTAAAACTGCGAATACGTGCAGAGAGCCAGAACTTGGCTCCAAAATATGGCTCAGGCCTCAAAATTGGGATATTTGGGATATTTCGAAAACTGCAGGGGAGTTTGTGCAAAATGTGACTCACTGCCGCTTTCAGGACTTGGCATATGTTGGGTATAAAAAGTCGTAATTTCAAACTGCGAATACGTACAGAGAGCCTGAATTTGGCTTCAAAATATGGCTCAGGCCTCGAAATTGGGATGTTTGGGATATTTTGAAAAGTGCAGGGGAGTTTGTGCAAAATGTGAATCACTGCCGCTTTCAGGACTTGGCATATGTTAGGTATAGAAAGTCGTAATTTCAAACTGCGAATACATGCAGAGAGCCAGAATTTGGCTCCAAAATATGACTCAGGCCTCGAAATTTGGTAGTTTGGGATATTTTGAAAACTGCAGGGGAGTTTGGGACAAATATGACCAAACGCCGCTTTCAGTACTTGACATATGTTGGGTATAAAAAAGTCGCAATTTCAAACTACGAATACGTGCAGAGAGCCAAAATTTGGCTCCAAAATATAGCTCAGGCCTCGAAATTGGGATGTTTGGGATATTTTGAAAACTGCAGGGGAGTTTGGGACAAATATGACCAAACGCCGCTTTCAGTACTTGGCAAATGTTGGGTATAAAAAGTCGTAAGTTCAAACTGCGAATACGTGCAGAGAGCCAGAATTTGGCTCCAAAATATGGCTCAGGCCTCGAAATTGGGATATTTGGGATATTTTGAAAACTGTAGGGGAGTTTGTGCAAAATGTGACTCACTGCCGCTTTCAGTACTTGGCATATGTTGGGTATAAAATTCGTAATATGAAACTGCGAATACGTGCAGAGAGCCAAAATTTGGCTCCAAAATATGGCTCAGGCCTCGAAATTGGGATGTTTTGGGATATTTTGAAAACTGCAGAGGAGTTTGTGCAAAATCTTACTGATTGCCACTTTCTGGACTTGGCATATGTTGGGTATAAAAAGTCATAATTTAAAACAGCGAATACGTGCAGAGAGCCAGAATTTGGCTCCAAAATATTGCTCAGGCCTCGAAATTGGGATGTTTGGGATATTTTGAAAACTGCAGGGGAGTTTGTGCAAAATGTTACTCACTGCCGCTTACGGGACTTGGCATATGTTGGGTATAAAAAGTCGTAATATCAAACTGCGAATACGTGCATAGAGACAGAATTTGGCTCCAAAATATGGTTCAGTCCTCGAAATTGGGATGTTTGGGATATTTTGAAAACTGGAGGGAGGTTTGGGACATATGTGACCAAACGCCGCTTTCAGTACTTGGCATATGTTGGGTATAAAAAGTCATATCTTAAAACTGCGAATACGTGCAGAGAGCCAGAATTTGGCTCCAAAATATGGCTTAGGCCTCAAAATTGGGATATTTGGGATATTTCGAAAACTGCAGGTGAGTTTGTGCAAAATGTGACTCACTGCCGCTTTCAGGACTTGGCATATGTTGGGTATAAAAAGTCGCAATATCAAACTGCGAATACATGCATAGAGCCTGAATTTGGCTCCAAAATTTGGCTCAGGCCTCGAAATTGGGATATTAGGGATATTTTGAAAACTGCAGGGAGGTTTGGGACAAATGTGACCAAACGCCGCTTTCAGTAGTTGGCATATGTTGGGTATAAAAAAGTCGCAATTTCAAACTGCGAATACGTGCAGAGAGCCAAAATATGGCTCCAAAATATGGCTCAGGCCTCGAAAGAGGGATATTTGGGATATTTCGAAAACTGCAGGGGAGTTTGTGCAAAATGTGACTCACTGCCGCTTTCAGTACTTGGCATATGTTGGGTATAAAAAGTCGTAATATCAAACTGCGAATACATGTAGAGAGCCAGAATTTGGTTCCAAAATATGGCTCAGGCCTCGAAATTGGGATGTTTGGGATATTTTGAAACCTGGAGGGAGGTTTGGGACAAAAATGACCAAACGCCGCTTTCAGCACTTGGCATATATTGGGTATAAAAAAAGTCGCAATTTCAAACTGCGAATACGTGCAGAGAGTCAGAATTTGGCTCCAAAATATGGCTCAGGCCTCGAAATTGGGATGTTTGGGATATTTTGAAAACTGCAGGGGAGTTTGTGCAAAATGTGACTCACAGCCGCGTCCAGTACTTGGCATATGTTGGGTATAAAAGGTAGTAATATCAAATTGCGAATACGTGCATAGAGCCACAATTTGGCTCCAAAATATGGCTCAGGCCTCGAAATTGGGATATTTGGGTTATTTTGAAAAGTGCAGGGAGGCTTGGGACAAATGTGACCAAACGCCGCTTTCAGTACTTGGCATATGTTGGGTATAAAAAGTCGTAATTTCAAACTGCGAATACGTGCAGAGAGCCTGAATTTGGCTCCAAAATATGGCTCAGGCCTCGAAATTGGGATGTTTGGGATATTTTGAAAACTGGACGGAGGTATGGGACAAATGTGACCAAACGCCGCTTTCAGTACTTGGCATTTGTTGGGTATAAAAAGTCGTAACTTAAAACTGGGAATACGTGCAGAGAGCAAGAATTTGGCTCCAAAATATGGCTCAGACCTCAAAATTGGGATATTTGGGATATTTCGAAAACTGCAGGGGAGTTTGTGCAAAATGTGACTCACTGCCGCTTTCAGGATTTGGCATATGTTTGATATAAAAAGTCGTAATATCTAATATCAAACTGCGAATACATGCATAGAGCCATAATTTGGCTCCCAAATATGGCTTAGGCCTCGAAATTGGGATGTTTGGGATATTTTGAAAACTGGAGGGAGGTTTGGGACAAATGTGACCAAACGCCGCTTTCAGTACTTGGCATATGTTGGGTATAAAAAGTCGTAATAACAAACTGCGAATACGTAAAGAGAGCCTGAATTTGGCTCCAAATTATGGCTCAGGCCTCGAAATTGGGATATTTGGGATATTTCGAAAACTGTAGGGGAGTTTGTGCAAAATGTGACTCACTGCCGCTTTCAGGACTTGGCATATGTTGGGTATAAAAAGTCGCAATATCAAACTGCGAATACGTGCATAGAGCCAGAATTTGGCTCTAAAATATGGCTCAGGCCTCGAAATTGGGATGTTTGGGATATTTTGAAAACTGGAGGGAGGTTTGGGACAAATGTGACCAAACGCCGCTTTCAGTACTTGGCATATGTTGGGTATAAAAAGTCGTAATATCAAACTGCGAATACGTAAAGAGAGCCTGAATTTGGCTCCAAAATACGGCTCAGGCCTCGAAATTGGGATATTTGGGATATTTCGAAAACTGTAGGGGAGTTTGTGCAAAATGTGACTCACTGCCGCTTTCAGGACTTGGCATATGTTGGGTATAAAAATTCGTAATTTAAAACTGCGAATACATGCAGAGAGCCAGAATTTGGCTCCAAAATATTGCTCAGGCCTCGAAATTGGGATGTTTGTGATATTTTGAAAACTGCAGGGGAGTTTGTGCAAAATGTGACTCACTGCCGCTTTCAGTAATTGGCATATGTTGGGTATAAAAAGTCGTAATATCAAACTGCGAATACATGTAGGGAGCCAGAATTTGGTTCCAAAATATGGCTCAGGCCTCGAAATTGGGATATTTGGGATATTTTGAAACCTGGAGGGAGGTTTGGGACAAATGTGACCAAACGCCGCTTTCAGCACTTGGCATATATTTGGTAAAAAAAAAGTCGCAATTTCAAACTGCGAATACGTGCAGAGAGACAGAATTTGGCTCCAAAATATGGCTCAGGCCTCGAAATGGGATATTTGGGATATTTTGAAAACTGGAGGGGAGCTTGTGCAAAATGGGACTCACTGCCGCTTTCAGTACTTGGCATAGGTTGGGTATAAAATTCGTAATATGAAACTGCGAATACGTGCAGAGAGCCAGAATTTGGCTTCAAAATATGGCTCAGGCCTCGATATTGGAATGTTTGGGATATTTTGAAAACTGGAGGGAGGTTTGGGATAAATGTGACCAAACGCCGCTTTCAGTACTTGGCATATGTTGGGTATAAAAAGTTGTAATTATAAACTGCGAATACGTGCAGAGAGCCAGAATTTGTTTCCAAAATATGGCTCAGGCCTCGAAATTGGGATATTTGGGATATTTTGAAAACTGCAGGGAGGTTTGGGACAAATGTGACCAAACGCCGCTTTCAGTACTTGCCATATGTTGGGTATAAAAAGTCGTAATTTCAAACTGCGAATATGTACAGAGAGCCTGAATTTGGCTCCAAAATATGGCTCAGGCCTCAAAATTGGGATGTTTGGGATATTTTGAAAAGTGCAGGGGAGTTTGTGCAAAATGTGAATCACTGCCGCTTTCAGGACTTGGCATATTTTAGGTATAAAAATTCATAATTTCAAACTGCAAATACATGCAGAGAGCCTGAATTTGGCTCCAAAATATGGCTCAGGCCTCGAAATTGGGATGTTTGGGATATTTTGAAAACTGGAGGGAGGTTTGGGACAAATGTGACCAAACGCCGCTTTCAGTACTTGGCATATGTTGGGTATAAAAAGTTGTAACTTAAAACTGCGAATACGTGCAGAGAGCCAGAACTTGGCTCCAAAATATGGCTCAGGCCTCAAAATTGGGATATTTGGGATATTTCGAAAACTGCAGGGGAGTTTGTGCAAAATGTGACTCACTGCCGCTTTCAGGACTTGGCATATGTTGGGTATAAAAAGTCGTAATTTCAAACTGCGAATACGTACAGAGAGCCTGAATTTGGCTTCAAAATATGGCTCAGGCCTCGAAATTGGGATGTTTGGGATATTTTTAAAAGTGCAGGGGAGTTTGTGCAAAATGTGAATCACTGCCGCTTTCAGGACTTGGCATATGTTAGGTATAGAAAGTCGTAATTTCAAACTGCGAATACATGCAGAGAGCCAGAATTTGGCTCCAAAATATGACTCAGGCCTCGAAATTTGGTAGTTTGGGATATTTTGAAAACTGCAGGGGAGTTTGGGACAAATATGACCAAACGCCGCTTTCAGTACTTGACATATGTTGGGTATAAAAAAGTCGCAATTTCAAACTACGAATACGTGCAGAGAGCCAAAATTTGGCTCCAAAATATAGCTCAGGCCTCGAAATTGGGATGTTTGGGATATTTTGAAAACTGCAGGGGAGTTTGGGACAAATATGACCAAACGCCGCTTTCAGTACTTGGCAAATGTTGGGTATAAAAAGTCGTAAGTTCAAACTGCGAATACGTGCAGAGAGCCAGAATTTGGCTCCAAAATATGACTCAGGCCTCGAAATTGGGATATTAGGGATATTTTGAAAACTGCACGGAGGTTTGGGACAAATGTGACCAAACACCACTTTCAGTAGTTGGCATATATTGGGTATAAAAAAGTCGTAAGTTCAAACTGCGAATACGTGCAGAGAGCCAGAATTTTGTCCAAAATATGGCTCAGGCCTCGAAATTGGGATGTTTGGAATATTTTGAAAACTGCATGGGAGTTTGTGCAAAATGTGACTCACTGCTGCGTCCAGTACTTTGCATATGTTAGGTATAATAAGTCGTAATATCCAACTGCGAATACGTGCAGAGAGCCAGAATTTGGCTCCAAAACATGGCTCAGGCCTCGAAATTGGGATATTAGGGATATTTTGAAAACTGCAGGGAGGTTTGGGACAAATGTGACCAAACACCACATTCAGTAGTTGGCATATATTGGGTATAAAAAAATCGCAATTTCAAACTGCGAATACGTGCAGAGAGCCAGAATTTGGCTCCAAAATATGGCTCAGGCCTCGAAATTGGAATATTTGGGATATTTCGAAAACTGCATGGGAGTTTGTGCAAAATGTGACTCACTGCCGCTTTCATGACTTGGCATATATTGGGTATAAAAAGTCGTAATATCAAACTGGGAATACGTGCATAGAGCCAGAATTTGGCTCCAAAATATGGCTCAGGCCTCGAAATTGGGATGTTTGGGATATTTTGAAAACTGGAGGGAGGTTTGGGGCAAATGTGACCAAACGCCGCTTTCAGTACTTGGCATATGTTGGATATAAAAAGTCGTAACTTAAAACTGCGAATACGTGCAGAGAGCCAGAATTTGGCTCCAAAATATGGCTCAGGCCTCGAAATTGGGATAATTGGGATATTACGAAAACTGCAGGGGAGTTTGTGCAAAATTTGACTTACTGCCGCTTTCAGGACTTGGCATATGTTGGGTATAAAAATTCGTAATTTAAAACTGCGAATACATGCAGAGAGCCAGAATTTGGCTCCAAAATATTGCTCAGGCCTCGAAATTGGGATGTTTGGGATATTTTGAAAACTGCAGGGGAGTTTGTGCAAAATGTGACTCACTGCCGCTTTCAGTTCTTGGCATATGTTGGGTATAAAAAGTCGTAACATCAATCTGCGAATACATGTAGAGAGCCAGAATTTGTTTCCAAAATATGGCTCTGGCCTCGAAATTGGGATATTTGGGATATTTTGAAAACTGCAGGGAGGTATGGGACAAATGTGACCAAACGCCGCTTTCAGTACTTGGCATATGTTAGGTATAAAAAGTCGTAATTTCAAACTGCGAATACGAACAGAGAGCCTGAATTTGGCTCCAAAATATGGCTCAGGCCTTGAAATTGGGATGTTTGGGATATTTTGAAAACTGCAGGGGAGTTTGTGCAAAATGTGACTCACTGCCGCTTTCAGGACTTGGCATATGTTAGGTATAAAAAGTCGTAATTTCAAACTGCGAATACATGCAGAGAGCCAGAATTTGGCTCTAAAATATGACTCAGGCCTCGAAATTTGGTAGTTTGGGATATTTTGAAAACTGCAGGGAGGTTTGGGACAAATGTGACCAAATGCCGCTTTCAGTACTTAGCATATGTTGGGTATAAAAAGTCGTAACTTCAAACTGCGAATACGTACAGAGAGCCTGAATTTGACTCCAAAATATGGCTCAGGCCTCGAAATTGGGATATTTGGGATATTTCGAAAACTGCAGGGGAGTTTGTGCAAAATGTGACTCACTGCCGCTTTCAGGACTTGGCATATGTTGGGTATAAAAAGTCGTAATATCAAACTGCGAATACGTGCAGAGAGCCAGAATTTGTTTCCAAAATATGGCTCAGGCCTCGAAATTGGGATATTTGGGATATTTTGAAAACTGCAGGGGAGTTTGTGCAAAATGTGACTCACTGCCGCTTTCAGTACTTGGCATATGTTGGGTATAAAAAGACGTAATATCAAACTGCGAATACATGTAGAGAGCCAGAATTTGGTTCCAAAATATGGCTCAGGCCTCGAAATTGGGATGTTTGGGATATTTTGAAACCTGGAGGGAGGTTTGGGACAAATGTGACCAAACGCCGCTTTCAGCACTTGGCATATATTGGGTATAAAAAAAGTCGCAATTTCAAACTGCGAATACGTGCAGAGAGTCAGAATTTGGCTCCAAAATATTGCTCAGGCCTCGAAATTGGGATATTTGGGATATTTTGAAAACTGTAGGGGTAGTTTGTGCAAAATGTGACTCACTGCCGCTATCAGTACTTGGCATATGTTGGGTATAAAATTCGTAATATGAAACTGCAAATACGTGCAGAGAGGCCGAATTTGGCTCCAAAATATGGCTCAGGCCTCGAAATTGGGATGTTTGGGATATTTTGAAAACTGCAGAGGAGTTTGGGCAAAATCTTCCTACTTGCCGCTTTCAGGACTTGGCATATGTTGGGTATAAAAAGTCGTAATTTAAAACAGCGAATACGTGCAGAGAGCCAGAATTTGGCTCCAAAATATTGCTCAGGCCTCGAATTTGGGATGTTTGGGATATTTTGAAAACTGCAGGGGAGTTTGTGCAAAATGTTACTCACTGCCGCTTACGGGACTAGGCATATGTTGGGTATAAAAAGTCGTAATATCAAACTGCGAATACGTGCATAGAGACAGAATTTGGCTCCAAAATTTGGCTCAGGACTCGAAATTGGGATGTTTGGGATATTTTGAAAACTGGAGGGAGGTTTGGGACATATGTGACCAAACGCCGCTTTCAGTACTTGGCATATGTTGGGTATAAAAAGTCATAACTTAAAACTGCGAATACGTGCAGAGAGCCAGAATTTGGCTCCAAAATATTTCTCAGGCCTCAAAATTGGGATATTTGGGATATTTCGAAAACTGCAGGGGAGGTTGTGCAAAATGTGACTCACTGCCGCTTTCAGGACTTGGCATATGTTGGGTATAAAAAGTCGTAATTTCAAACTGCGAATACGTATAGAGAGCCTGAATTTGGCTCCAAAATATGGCTCAGGCCTCGAAATTGGGATATTAGGGATATTTTGAAAACTGCAGGGAGGTTTGGGACAAATGTGACCAAACGCCGCTTTCAGTAGTTGGCATATGTTGGGTATAAAAAAGTCGCAATTTCAAACTGCGAATACGTGCAGAGAGCCAAAATATGGCTCCAAAATATGGCTCAGGCCTCGAAAGTGGGATATTTGGGATATTTCGAAAACTGCAGGGGAGTTTGTGCAAAATGTGACTCACTGCCGCTTTCAGGACTTAGCATATGTTGGGAATAAAAAGTCGTAATATAAAACTGCGAATACGTGCATAGAGCCAGAATTTGGCTCCAAAATATGGCTCAGGCCTCGAAATTGGGATGTTTGGGATATTTTGAAAACTGGAGGGAGGTTTGGGACAAATGTGACCAAACGCCGCTTTCAGTACTTGGCATATGTTGGGTATAAAAAGTCGTAACTTAAAACTGCGAATACGTGCAGAGAGCCAGAATTTAGCTCCAAAATATGGCTCAGGCCTCGAAATTGGGATATTTGAGATTTTTCGAAAACTGCAAAGGAGTTTGTGCAAAATGTGACTCATTGCCGCTTTCAGGACTTGGCATATGTTGGGTATAAAAAGTCGTAATATCAAACTGCGAATACATGCATGGAGCCAGAATTTGGCTCCAAAATATGGCTCAGGCCTCGAAATTAGGATGTTTGGGATATTTTGAAAACTGCAGGGAGGTTTGGGACAAATGTGACCAAATGCCGCTTTCAGTACTTAGCATATGTTGGGTATAAAAAGTCGTAACTTCAAACTGCGAATACGTACAAAGAGCCTGAATTTGGCTCCAAAATATGGCTCAGGCCTCGAAATTGGGATATTTGGGATATTTCGAAAACTGCAGGGGAGTTTGTGCAAAATGTGACTCACTGCCGCTTTCAGGACTTGACATATGTTGGGTATAAAAAGTCGTAATATCAAACTGCGAATACATGTAGAGAGCCAGAATATGGCTCCAAAATATGGCTCAGGCCTCGAAATTGGGATGTTTGTGATATTTTGAAAACTGGGGGGAGATTTGGGACAAAGGTGACCAAACGTCGCTTTCAGCACTTGGCATATATTGGGTATAAAAAAGTCGCAATTTCAAACTGCGAATACTTGCAGAGAGCCAGAATTTGCCTCCAAAATATGGCTCAGGCCTCGAAATTGGGATATTTGGGATATTTTGAAAACTGTAGGGGAGTTTGTGCAAAATGTGACTCACTGCCGCTTTCAGTACTTGGCATATGTTGGGTATAAAATTCGTAATATGAAACTGCGAATACGTGCAGAGAGCCAAAATTTGGCTCCAAAATATGGCTCAGGCCTCGAAATTGGGATGTTTTGGGAAATTTATAAAACTGCAGAGTAGTTTGTGCAAAATCTTACTGATTGTCACTTTCTGGACTTGGCATATGTTGGGTATAAAAATCATAATTTAAAACAGCGAATACATGCAGAGAGCCAGAATTTGGCTCCAAAATATTGCTCAGGCCTCGAAATTGGGATGTTTGGGATATTTTGAAAACTGCAGGGGAGTTTGTGCAAAATGTGACTCACTGCCGCGTCCAGTACTTGGAATATGTTGGGTATAAAAGGTAGTAATATCAAATTGCGAATACCTGCATAGAGCCACAATTTGGCTCCAAAATATGGCTCAGGCCTCGAAATTGGGATATTTAGGATATTTTGAAAACTGCAGGGAGGCTTGGGACAAATGTGACCAAACGCCGCTTTCAGTACTTGGCATATGTTGGGTATAAAAAGTTGTAATTATAAACTGCGAATACGTGCAGAGAGCCAGAATTTGTTTCCAAAATATGGCTCAGGCCTCGAAATTGGGATATTTGGGATATTTTGAAAACTGCAGGGAGGTTTGGGACAAATGTGACCAAACGCCGCTTTCAGTACTTGGCATATGTTGCTTATAAAAAGTCGTAATTTCAAACTGCGAATATGTACAGAGAGCCTGAATTTGGCTCCAAAATATGGCTCAGGCCTCAAAATTGGGATGTTTGGGATATTTTGAAAAGTGCAGGGGAGTTTGTGCAAAATGTGAATCACTGCCGCTTTCAGGACTTGGCATATTTTAGGTATAAAAAGTCATAATTTCAAACTGCAAATACATGCAGAGAGCCTGAATTTGGCTCCAAAATATGGCTCAGGCCTCGAAATTGGGATGTTTGGGATATTTTGAAAACTGGAGGGAGGTTTGGGACAAATGTGACCAAACGCCGCTTTCAGTACTTGGCATATGTTGGGTATAAAAAGTTGTAACTTAAAACTGCGAATACGTGCAGAGAGCCAGAACTTGGCTCCAAAATATGGCTCAGGCCTCGAAATTGGGATATTTGGGATTTTTCGAAAACTGCAGGGGAGTTTGTGCAAAATGTGACTCATTGCCGCTTTCAGGACTTGGAATATGTTGGGTATAAAAAGTCGTTATATCAAACTGCGAATACGTGCATAGAGCCAGAATTTGGCTCCAAAATATGGCTCAGGCCTCGAAATTGGTATATTTGGGATATTACGAAAACTGCAGGGGAGTTTGTGCAAATGTGACTTATTGCCGCTTTCAGGACTTGGCATATGTTGGGTATAAAAATTCGTAATTTAAAACTGCGAATACATGCAGAGAACCAGAATTTGGCTCCAAAATATTGCTCAGGCCTCGAAATTGGGATGTTTGGGATATTTTGAAAACTGCAGGGGAGTTTGTGCAAAATGTGAATCACTGCCGCTTTCAGGACTTGGCATATGTTAGGTATAGAAAGTCGTAATTTCAAACTGCGAATACATGCAGAGAGCCAGAATTTGGCTCCAAAATATGACTCAGGCCTCGAAATTTGGTAGTTTGGGATATTTTGAAAACTGCAGGGGAGTTTGGGACAAATATGACCAAACGCCGCTTTCAGTACTTGACATATGTTGGGTATAAAAAAGTCGCAATTTCAAACTACGAATACGTGCAGAGAGCCAGAATTTGGCTCCAAAATATAGCTCAGGCCTCGAAATTGGGATGTTTGGGATATTTTGAAAACTGCAGGGGAGTTTGGGACAAATATGACCAAAAGCCGCTTTCAGTACTTGGCATATGTTGGGTATAAAAATTCGTCAGTTCAAACTGCGAATACGTGCAGAGAGCCAGAATTTTGTCCAAAATATGGCTCAGGCCTCGAAATTGGGATGTTTGGGATATTTTGAAAACTGCAGGGGAGTTTGTGCAAAATGTGACTCACTGCTGCGTCCATTACTTTGCATATGTTAGGTATAATAAGTCGTAATATCAAACTGCGAATACGTGCAGAGTGCCAGAATTTGGCTCCAAAACATGGCTCAGGCCTCGAAATTTGGATATTAGGGATATTTTGAAAACTGCAGGGAGGTTTGGGACAAATGTGACCAAACGCCGCTTTCAGTACTTGGCATATGTTGGGTATAAAAAGTCGTAACTTAAAACTGCGAATACGTGCAGAGAGCCAGAATTTGGCTCCAAAATATGGCTCAGGCCTCGAAATTGGGATATTTGGGATTTTTCGAAAACTGCAGGGGAGTTTGAGCAAAATGTGACTCATTGCCGCTTTCAGGACTTGGAATATGTTGGGTATAAAAAGTCGTTATATCAAACTGCGAATACGTGCATAGAGCCAGAATTTGGCTCCAAAATATGGCTCAGGCCTCGAAATTGGTATATTTGGGATATTACGAAAACTGCAGGGGAGTTTGTGCAAAATGTGACTTACTGCCGCTTTCAGGACTTGGCATATGTTGGGTATAAAAATTCGTAATTTAAAACTGCGAATACATGCAGAGAGCCAGAATTTGGCTCCAAAATATTGCTCAGGCCTCGAAATTGGGATGTTTGGGATATTTTGAAAACTGCAGGGGAGTTTGTGCAAAATGTGACTCACTGCCGCTTTCAGTACTTGGCATATGTTGGGTATAAAAAGTCGTAACATCAATCTGCGAATACATGTAGAGAGCCAGAATTTGTTTCCAAAATATGGCTCTGGCCTCGAAATTGGGATATTTGGGATATTTTGAAAACTGCAGGGAGGTATGGGACAAATGTGACCAAACGCCGCTTTCAGTACTTGGCATATGTTGGGTATAAAAAGTCGTAATTTCAAACTGCGAATACGAACAGAGAGCCTGAATTTGGCTCCAAAATATGGCTCAGGCCTTGAAATTGGGATGTTTGGGATATTTTGAAAACTGCAAGGGAGTTTGTGCAAAATGTGACTCACTGCCGCTTTCAGGGACTTGGCATATGTTAGGTATAAAAAGTTGTAATTTCAAACTGCGAATGCATGCAGAGAGCCAGAATTTGGCTCTAAAATATGACTGAGGCCTCGAAATTTGGTAGTTTGGGATATTTTGAAAACTGCAGGGGAGTTTGGGACAAATATGACCAAACGCCGCTTTCAGTACTTGGCATATGTTGGGTATAAAAAAGTCGCAATTTCAAACTACGAATACGTGCAGAGAGCCAGAATTTGGCTCCAAAATATAGCTCAGGCCTCGAAATTGGAATGTTTGGGATATTTTGAAAACTGCAGGGGAGTTTGGGACAAATATGACCAAACGCCGCTTTCAGTACTTGGCATATGTTGGGTATAAAAAGTCGTAAGTTCAAACTGCGAATACGTGCAGAGAGCCTGAATTTGGCTCCAAAATATGGCTCAGACCTCGAAATTGGAATATTTGCGATACTTCGAAAACTGCACGGAGGTTTGGGACAAATGTGACCAAACACCACTTTCAGTAGTTGGCATATATTGGGTATAAAAAAGTCGCAATTTCAAACTGCGAATACATGCAGAGAGCCAGAATTTGGCTCCAAAATATGGCTCAGACCTCGAAATTGGAATATTTGGGATACTTCGAAAACTGCATGGGAGTTTGTGCAACATGTGACTCACTGCCGCTTTCAGGACTTGGCATATGTTGGGTATAAAAAGTCGTAATATCAAACTGCGAAAACGTGCATAGAGCTAGAATTTGGCTCCAAAATATGGCTCAGGCCTCGAAATGGGATATTTGGGATATTTTGAAAACTGGAGGGGAGCTTGTGCAAAATGTGACTCACTGCCGCTTTCAGTACTTGGCATAGGTTGGGTATAAAATTCGTAATATGAAACTGCGAATACGTGCAGAGAGCCAGAATTTGGCTTCAAAATATGGCTCAGGCCTCGATATTGGAATGTTTGGGATATTTTGAAAACTGGAGGGAGGTTTGGGATAAATGTGACCAAACGCCGCTTTCAGTCCTTGGCATATGTTGGGTATAAAAAGTTGTAATTATAAACTGCGAATACGTGCAGAGAGCCAGAATTTGTTTCCAAAATATGGCTCAGGCCTCGAAATTGGGATATTTGGGATATTTTGAAAACTGCAGGGAGGTTTGGGACAAATGTGACCAAACGCCGCTCTCAGTACTTGGCATATGTTGGGTATAAAAAGTCGTAATTTCGAACTGCGAATATGTACAGAGAGCCTGAATTTGGCTCCAAAATATGGCTCAGGCCTCAAAATTGGGATGTTTGGGATATTTTGAAAAGTGCAGGGGAGTTTGTGCAAAATGTGAATCACTGCCGCTTTCAGGACTTGGCATATTTTAGGTATAAAAAGTCATAATTTCAAACTGCAAATACATGCAGAGAGCCTGAATTTGGCTCCAAAATATGACTCAGGCCTCGAAATTTGGTAGTTTGGGATATTTTGAAAACTGCAGGGGAGTTTGGGACAAATATGACCAAACGCCGCTTTCAGTACTTGACATATGTTGGGTATAAAAAAGTCGTAATTTCAAACTGCGAATACGTGCAGAGAGCCAGAATTTTGTCCAAAATATGGCTCAGGCCTCGAAATTGGGATGTTTGGGATATTTTGAAAACTGCAGGGGAGTTTGTGCAAAATGTGACTCACTGCTGCATCCAGTACTTTGCATATGTTAGGTATAATAAGTCGTAATATCAAACTGCGAATACGTGCAGAGAGCCAGAATTTGGCTCCAAAACATGGCTCAGGCCTCGAAATTGGGATATTAGGGATATTTTGAAAATTGCAGGGAGGTTTGGGACAAATGTGACCAAACACCACATTCAGTAGTTGGCATATATTGAGTATAAAAAAATCGCAATTTCAAACTGCGAATACGTGCAGAGAGCCAGAATTTGGCTCCAAAATATGGCTCAGGCCTCGAAATTGGAATATTTGGGATATTTCGAAAACTGCAAGGGAGTTTGTGCAACATGTGACTCACTGCCGCTTTCAGGACTTGGCATATGTTGGGTATAAAAAGTCGTAATATCGAACTGCGAAAACGTGCATAGAGCTAGAATTTGGCTCCAAAATATGGCTCAGGCCTCGAAATTGGGATGTTTGGGATATTTTGAAAACTGGAGGGAGGTTTGGGACAAATGTGACCAAACGCCGCTTTCAGTACTTGGCATATGTTGGGTATAAAAAGTCGTAATATCAAACTGCGAATACGTACAGAGAGCCTGAATTTGGCTCCAAAATATGGCTCATGCCTCGAAATTGGGATATTTGGGATATTTTGAAAACTGCAGGGGTGTTTGTGCATAATGTGACTCACTGCCGCGTCCAGTACTTGGCATATGTTGGGTATAAAAAGTCGTAATATCAAACTGCGAATACATGTAGAGAGCCAGAATTTGGTTCCAAAATATGGCTCAGGCCTCGAAATTGGGATATTTGGGATATTTTGAAACCTGGAGGGAGGTTTGGGACAAATGTGACCAAACGCCGCTTTCAGCACTTGGCATATATTGGGTAAAAAAAAGTTGCAATTTCAAACTGCGAATACGTGCAGAGAGACAGAATTTGGCTCCAAAATATGGCTCAGGCCTCGAAATGGGATATTTGGGATATTTTGAAAACTGGAGGGGAGCTTGTGCAAAATGTGACTCACTGCCGCTTTCAGTACTTGGCATAGGTTGGGTATAAAATTCGTAATATGAAACTGCGAATACGTGCAGAGAGCCAGAATTTGGCTTCAAAATATGGCTCAGGCCTCGATATTGGAATGTTTGGGATATTTTGAAAACTGGAGGGAGGTTCGGGATAAATGTGACCAAACGCCACTTTCAGTACTTGGGTATAAAAAGTTGTAATTATAAACTGCGAATACGTGCAGAGAGCCAGAATTTGTTTCCAAAATATGGCTCAGGCCTCGAAATTGGGATATTTGGGATATTTTGAAAACTGGAGGGAGGTTTGGGACAAATGTGACCAAACGCCGCTTTCAGTACTTGGCATATGTTGGGTATAAAAAGTTGTAACTTAAAACTGCGAATACGTGCAGAGAGCCAGAACTTGGCTCCAAAATATGGCTCAGACCTCAAAATTGGGATATTTGGGATATTTCGAAAACTGCAGGGGAGTTTGTGCAAAATGTGACTCACTGCCGCTTTCAGGACTTGGCATATGTTGGGTATAAAAAGTCGTAATTTCAAACTGCGAATACGTACAGAGAGCCTGAATTTGGCTTCAAAATATGGCTCAGGCCTCGAAATTGGGATGTTTGGGATATTTTGAAAAGTGCAGGGGAGTTTGTGCAAAATGTGAATCACTGCCGCTTTCAGGACTTGGCATATGTTAGGTATAGAAAGTCGTAATTTCAAACTGCGAATACATGCAGAGAGCCAGAATTTGGCTCCAAAATATGACTCAGGCCTCGAAATTTGGTAGTTTGGGATATTTTGAAAACTGCAGGGGAGATTGGGACAAATATGACCAAACGCCGCTTTCAGTACTTGACATATGTTGGGTATAAAAAGTCATAATTTCAAACTGCGAATACATGCAGAGAGCCAGAATTTGGCTCCAAAACATGGCTCAGGCCTCGAAATTGGGATATTAGGGATATTTTGAAAACTGCAGGGAGGTTTGGGACAAATGTGACCAAACACCACATTCAGTAGTTGGCATATATTGAGTATAAAAAAATCGCAAATTCAAACTGCGAATACGTGCAGAGAGCCAGAATTTGGCACCAAAATATGGCTCAGGCCTCGAAATTGGAATATTTGGGATATTTCGAAAACTGCATGGGAGTTTGTGCAAAATGTGACTCACTGCCGCTTTCATGACTTGGCATATATTGGGTATAAAAAGTCGTAATATCAAACTGGGAATACGTGCATAGAGCCAGAATTTGGCTCCAAAATATGGCTCAGGCCTCGAAATTGGGATGTTTGGGATATTTTGAAAACTGTAGGGAGGTTTGGGGCAAATGTGACCAAACGCCGCTTTCAGTACTTGGCATATGTTGGGTATAAAAAGTCGTAACTTAAAACTGCGAATACGCGCTCCAAAATATGGCTCAAGCCTCGAAATTGGGATATTTGGGATTTTTCGAAAACTGCAGGGGAGTTTGTGCAAAATGTGACTCATTGCCGCTTTCAGGACTTGGAATATGTTGGGTATAAAAAGTCGTAATATCAAACTGCGAATACGTGCATAGAGCCAGAATTTGGCTCCAAAATATGGCTCAGGCCTCGAAATTGGTATATTTGGGATATTACAAAAACTGCAGAGGAGTTTGTGCAAAATGTGACTTACTGCCGCTTTCAGGACTTGGCATATGTTGGGTATAAAAATTCGTAATTTAAAACTGCGAATACATGCAGAGAGCCAGAATTTGGCTCCAAAATATTGCTCAGGCCTCGAAATTGGGATGTTTGGGATATTTTGAAAACTGCAGGGGAGTTTGTGCAAAATGTGACTCACTGCCGCTTTCAGTACTTGGCATATGTTGGGTATAAAAAGTCGTAACATCAATCTGCGAATACATGTAGAGAGCCAGAATTTGGCTCCAAAATATAGCTCAGGCCTCGAAATTGGGATGTTTGGGATATTTTGAAAACTGCAGGGGAGTTTGGGACAAATATGACCAAACGCCGCTTTCAGTACTTGGCATATGTTGGGTATAAAAAGTCGTAAGTTCAAACTGCGAATACGTGCAGAGAGCCAGAATTTGGCTCCAAAATATGACTCAGGCCTCGAAATTGGGATATTAGGGATATTTTGAAAACTGCACGGAGGTTTGGGACAAATGTGACCAAACACCACTTTCAGTAGTTGGCATATATTGGGTATAAAAAAGTCGCAATTTCAAACTGCAAATAAATGCAGAGAGCCAGAATTTGGCTCCAAAATATGGCTCAGACCTCGAAATTGGAATATTTGGGATACTTCGAAAACTGCATGGGAGTTTGTGCAAAATGTGACTCACTGCCGCTTTCAGGACTTGGCATATGTTGGGTATAAAAAGTCGTAATATCAAACTGCGAAAACGTGCATAGAGCTAAAATTTGGCTCCAAAATATGGCTCAGGCCTCAAAATTGGGATGTTTGGGATATTTTGAAAACTGGAGGGAGGTTTGGGACAAATGTGACCAAACGCCGCTTTCAGTACTTAGCATATGTTGGGTATAAAAAGTCGTAATATCAAACTGCGAATACGTACAGAGAGCCTGAATTTGGCTCCAAAATATGGCTCAGGCCTCGAAATTGGGATATTTGGGATATTTTGAAAACTGCAGGGGAGTTTGTGCATAATGTGACTCACTGCCGCGTCCAGTACTTGGCATATGTTGGGTATAAAAAGTCGTATTATCAAACTGCGAATACGTGCAGAGAGCCAGAATTTGTCGCCAAAATTTGGCTCAGGCCTCGAAATTGGGATGTTTGGGATATTTTGAAAACTGCAGGGAGGTTTGGGACAAATGTGACCAAACGCCGCTTTCAGTACTTGGCATATGTTGGGGATAAAAAGTCGTAATTTAAAACAGCGAATACGTGCAGAGAGCCAGAATTTGGCTCCAAAATATTGCTCAGGCCTCGAAATTGGGATGTTTGGGATATTTTCAAAACTGCAGGGGAGTTTGTGCAAAATGTGACTCACTGCCGCGTCCAGTACTTGGCATATGTTGGGTATAAAAAGTAGTAATATCAAACTGCGAATACGTGCATACAGCCAGAATTTGGCTCCAAAATATGGCCCAGGCCTCGAAATTGGGATGTTTGGGATATTTTGAAAACTGGAGGGAGGTTTGGGATAAATGTAACCAAACGCCGCTTTCAGTACTTGGCATATGTTGGGTATAAAAAGTTGTAATTTTAAACTGCGAATGCGTGCAGAGAGCCAGAATTTGTTTCCAAAATATGGCTCAGGCCTTGAAATTGGGATATTTGGGATATTTTGAAAACTGCAGGGAGGTTTGGGACAAATGTGACCAAACGCCGCTTTCAGTACTTGGCATATGTTGGGTATAAAAAGTCGTAATTTCAAACTGCGAAAACGTACAGAGAGCCTGAATTTGGCTCCAAAATATGGCTCAGGCCTCGAAATTGGGAAGTTTGGGATATTTTGAAAAGTGCAGGCGAGTT
This sequence comes from Procambarus clarkii, assembly GCF_040958095.1. Taxonomy (NCBI): domain Eukaryota; kingdom Metazoa; phylum Arthropoda; class Malacostraca; order Decapoda; family Cambaridae; genus Procambarus; species Procambarus clarkii. The sequence goes on along the minus strand of NC_091217.1, from coordinate 25,410,168 downwards.
TATTCAAAATGTGAATCACTGCCGCTTTCATGACTTGGCATATGTTAGGTATAAAAAGTCATAATTTCAAACTGCGAATACATGCAGAGAGCCAGAATTTGGCTCCAAAATATGGCTCAGGCATCGAAATTGGGATGTTTGGGATATTTGGAAAACTGGAGGGAGGTTTGGGACAAATGTGACCAAACGCCGCTTTCAGTACTTGGCATATGTTTGGTATAAAAAGACGTAACTTAAAACTGCGAATACGTGCAGAGAGCCAGAACTTGGCTCCAAAATATGGCTCAGGCCTCAAAATTGGGATACGTGGGATATTTTGAAAACTGCAGGGGAGTTTGTGCAAAATGTGACTCACTGCTGCTTTCAGGACTTGGCATATGTTTGTTATAAAAAGTCGTAATATCAAACTGCGAATATGTGCATAGAGCCAGAATTTGGCTCCAAAATATGGCTCAGCCTCGAAATTGGGATGTTTGGGATATTTTAAAAACTGGAGGGAGGTTTGGGACAATTGTGACCAAACGCAGCTTTCAGTACTTGGCATATGTTGGGTATAAAAAGTCGTAATTTCAAACTGCGAATACGTGCAGAGAGCCAGAATTTGGGTCCAAAATATGGCTCAGGCCTCGAAATTGGGATATTAGGGATATTTTGAAAACTGCAGGGAGGTTTGGGACAAATGTGACCAAACACCACTTTCAGTACTTGGCATATGTTTGGTATAAAAAGTCGTAATATCAAACTGGGAATACGTACAGAGAGCCTGAATTTGGCTCCAAAATATGGCTCAGGCCTCGAAATTGGGATATATGGGATATTTTGAAAACTGGAAAGGAGTTTGTGCAAAATGTGACTCACTTCTGCGGCCAGTACTTTGCATATGTTGGGTATAAAAAGTCGTAATATCAAACTGCGAATACGTGCAGAGAGCCAGAATTTGGCTCCAAAAGATGGCTCAGGCCTCGAAATTGGGATATTAGGGATATTTTGAAAACTGCAGGGAGGTTTGGGACAAATGTGACCAAACACCACTTTCAGTACTTGGCATATGTTTGGTATAAAAAGTCGTAATATCAAACTGGGAATACGAACAGAGAGCCTGAATTTGGCTCCAAAATATGGCTCAGGCCTCGAAATTGGGATATATGGGATATTTTGAAAACTGGAAAGGAGTTTGTGCAAAATGTGACTCACTGCCGCTTTCAGTACTTGGCATATGTTGGGTATTTAAATTCGTAATATGAAACTGCGAATACGTGCAGAGAGCCAGAATTTGGGTCCAAAATATGGCTGAGGCCTCGAAATTGGGATATTTGGGATTTTTCGAAAACTGCAGGGGAGTTTGTGCAAAATGTGACTCACTGCCGCTTTCAGGACTTGGCATATGTTGGGTATAAAAAGTCGTAATATCAAACTGCGAATATTTGTAGAGAACCAGAATTTGGTTCCAAAATATGGCTCAGGCCTCGAAATTGGGATGTTTGGGATATTTTGAAAACTGCAGGGAGGTTTGGGACAAATGTTACCAAACGCGGCTTTCAGTACTTCGCATATGTTGGGTATAAAAAGTCGTAATTTAAAACTGCGAATACGTTCAGAGAGCCAGAATTTGGCTCCAAAATATTGCTCAGGCCTTGAAATTGGGATGTTTGGGATATTTTGAAAACTGCAGGGGAGTTTGTGCAAAATGTTACTAATTACCGCTTTCAGGACTTGGCATATGTTGGGTATAAAAAGTCGTAATTTAAAACTGCGAATACGTTCAGAGAGCCAGAATTTGGCTCCAAAATATTGCTCAGGCCTTGAAATTGGGAAGTTTGGGATATTTTGAAAACTGCAGGGGAGTTTGTGCAAAATGTGACTCTCTGCCGCGTCCAGTGCTTGGCATATGTTGGGTATAAAATGTAGTAATATCAAACTTTGAATACGTGCTTAGAGCCAGAATTTGGCTCCAAAATATGGCTCAGGCCTCGAAATTGGGATGTTTGGGATATTTTCAAAACTGCAGGGAGGTTTGGGACAAATGTGACCAAACGCCGCTTTCAGTAGTTGGCATATGTTGGGTATAAAAAAGTCGCAATTTCAAACTGCGAATACGTGCAGAAAGCCAGAATTTGGCTCCAAAATATGGCTCAGGCCTTGAAATTGGGATGTTTGTGATATTTTGAAAATTGGAGGGAGGTTTGGGACAAATGTGACCAAACGCTGCTATCACTACTTGGCATATGTTGGGTATAAAAAGTCGTAACTTAAAACTGCGAATACGTGCAGAGAGCCAGAATTTGGCTCCAAAATATGGCTCAGGCCTCGAAATTGGGATATTTGGGATATTTCGAAAACTGCAGGGGAGTTTGTGCAAAATGTGACTCTCGGCCGCGTCCAGTGCTTGGCATATGTTGGGTATAAAAAGTAGTAATATCAAACTGTGAATACGTGCATAGAGCCAGAATTTGGCTCCAAAATATGGCTCAGGCCTCGAAATTGGGATGTTTGGGATATTTTTCAAAACTGCAGGGAGGTTTGGGACAAAGGTGACCAAACGCCGCTTTCAGTAGTTGGCATATGTTGGGTATAAAAAAGTCGCAATTTCAAACTGCAAATACGTGCAGAAAGCCAGAATTTGGCTCCAAAATATGGCTCAGGCCTTAAAATTGGGATGTTTGTGATATTTTGAAAATTGGAGGGAGGTTTGGGACAAATGTGACCAAACGCCGCTATCACTACTTGGCATATGTTGGGTATAAAAAGTCGTAACTTAAAACTGCCAATACGTACTGAGAGCCAGAATTTGGCTCCAAAATATGGCTCATGCCTCGAAATTGGGATATTTGGGATATTTTGAAAACTGCAGGGGAGTTTGTGCAAAATGTGACTCACTGCTGCTTTCAGGACTTGGCATATGTTGGGTATAAAAAGTCGTAATATCAAACTGCGAACACGTGCATTGAGCCAGAATTTGACTCCAAAATATGGCTCAGGCCATGAAATAGGGATGTTTGGGATATTTTGAAAACTGGAGAGAGGTTTGGGACAAATGTGACCAAACGCCGCTTTCAGTACTTTGCATATGTTGGGTATAAAAAGTCGTAATTTCAAACTGCGAATACGTACAGAGAGCCTGAATTGGGCTCCAAAATATGGCTCAGGCCTCGAAATTGGGATGTTTGGGATATTTTGAAAACTGCAGGGGAGTTTGTGCAAAATGTGACTCACTGCCGCATCAAGTACTTGGCATATGTTGGGTATAAAAAGTCGTAACTTAAAACTGCGAATACGTGCAGAGAGCCAGAATTTAGCTACAAAATATGGCTTAGGCCTCGAAATTGAGATATTTGGGATATTTCGAAAACTGTAGGGGTTTGTGCAAAATGTGACTCACTGCCGCTTTCAGGACTTGGCATATGTTGGGTATAAAAAGTCGTAATATCAAACTGCGAATACGTGCATTGAGCCAGAATTTGGCTCCAAAATATTGCTCAGGCCTCGAAATTGGGATGTTTGGGATATTTTGAAAACTGGAGGGAGGTTTGGGACAAATGTGACCAAACGCTGCTTTCAGTACTTGGCCTATGTTGGGTATAAAAAGTTGTAATTTCAAACTGCGAATACGTACAGAGAGCCTGAATTTGGCTCCAAAATATGGCTCAGGCCTCGAAAATGGGATGTTAGGGATATTTTGAAAACTGCAGGGGAGTTTGTGCAAAATGTGACTCACTGCGGCGTCAAGAACTTGGCATATGTTGGGTATAAAAAGTCGTAATATCAAACTGCGAAAACGTGCAGAGAGCAAGAATTTGGCTCCAAAATATGGCTCAGGCCTCGTAAATGGGATATTAGGGATATTTTGAAAACTGCAGGGAGGTTTGGGACAAAGGTGACCAAACGCCGCTTTCAGTAGTTGGCATATGTTGGGTATAAAAAAGTCGCAATTTCAAACTGAGAATACGTGCAGAGAGCCAGAATTTGGCTCCAAAATATGGCTCAGGCCTTGAAATTGGGATGTTTGTGATATGTTGAAAATTGGAGGGAGGTTTGGGACAAATGTGACCAAACGCCGCTTTCACTACTTGGCATATGTTGGGTATAAAAAGTCGTAATTTCAAACTGCGAATACGTGCAGAGAGCCAGAATTTGGCTCCAAAAAATAGCTTAGGCCTCGAAATTGAGATATTTAGGATATTTCGAAAACTGTAGGGGAGTTTGTGCAAAATGTGACTCACTGCCGCTTTCAGGACTTGGCATATGTTGGGTATAAAAATTCGTAATATCAAACTGCGAATACGTGCATTGAGCCAGAATTTGACTCCAAAATATGGCTCAGGCCTTGAAATGGGGATGTTTGGTATATTTTGAAAACTGGAAGGAGGTTTGGGACAAATGTGACCAAACGCCGCTTTCACTACTTTGCATATGTTGGGTATAAAAAGTCGTAATTTCAAACTGCGAATACGTGCAGAGAGCCAGAATTTGGCTCCAAAATATTGCTCAGGCCTCGAAATTGGGATGTTTGGGATATTTTGAAAACTGCAGGGGAGTTTGTGCAAAATGTGACTCACTTCCGCTTTCAATACTTGGCATATGTTGGGTATAAAATTCGTAATATAAAACTGCGAATACGTGCTGAGAGCCAGAATTTGGCTCCAAAATATAGCTCAGGCCTCGATATTGGAATGTTTGGAATATTTTGAAAACTGCAGGAAGGTTTGGGACAAATGTGACCAAACGCCGCTTTCAGAACTACACATATGTTGGGTATAAAATGTCGCAATTTTAACTGCGAATACGTGCAGAGAGCCAGAATTTGGCCCCAAAATATGGCTCAGGCCTCGAAATTGGGATATTTGGGATATTTCGAGAACTGCAGGGGAGTTTGTGCAAAATGTGACTCACTGCCGCTTTCAGGACTTGGCATATGTTGGGTATAAAAAGTTATAATATCAAACTGCGAATACGTGCATAGAGCCAGAATTTGGCTCCAAAATATGGCTCAGGGCTCGAAATTGGGATGCTTGGGATATTTTGAAAACTGGAGGGAGGTTTGGGACAAATGTGACCAAACGTTGCTTTCAGTACTTGGCATATGTTGAGTATAAAAAGTTGTAATTTCAAACTGCGAATACGTACAGAGAGCTTGAAATTGGCTCCAAAATATGGCTCAGGCCTCGAAATTGGGATGTTTGGGATATTTTGAAAACTGCAGGGGAGTTTGTGAAAAAAAATGTGACTCACTGCCGCATCAAATACTTGGCATATGTTGGGTATAAAAAGTCGTAATATCAAACTGCGAATACGTGCAGAGAGCCAGAATTTGGCTCCAAAATATGGCTCAGGCCTCGAAAATGGGATTTTAGGGATATGTTGAAAACTGCAGGGAGGTTTGGGACAAATGTGACCAAACGCCGCTTTCAGTACTTGGCATATGTTGGGTATAAAAAGTCGTAACTTAAAACTGTGAATACGTACAGAGAGCCAGAATTTGGCTCCAAAATATGGCTCAGGCTTTGAAATTGGGATATTTGGGATTTTTTGAAAATTGCAGGGGAGTTTGTGCAAAATGTGACTCACTGCCGCTTTCAGGACTTGGCATATGTTGAGTATAAAAAGTCGTAATATGAAACTGCGAATACGTGCAGAGAGCCAGAATTTGGCTCCAAAATATGGCTCAGGCCTCGAAATTGGGATGTTTGGGATATTTTGAAAACTGGAGAGAGGTTTGGGACAAATGTGACCAAACGCCGCTTTCAGCACTTGGCATATATTGGGTATAAAAAAAGTCGTAACTTCAAACTGTGAATACGTACAGAGAGCCTGAATTTGGCTCCAAAATATGGCTCAGGCCTCAAAATTTGGATATTTGGGATATTTCGAAAACTGCAGGAGAGTTTGTGCAAAATGTGATTCACTGCCGCTTTCAGGACTTGGCATATGTTGAGTATAAAAAGTCGTAATATGAAACTGCGAATACGTGCAGAGAGCCAGAATTTGGCTCCAAAATATGGCTCAGGCCTCGAAATTGGGATGTTTGGGATATTTTGAAAACTGGAGGGAGGTTTGGGATAAATGTGACCAAACGCCGCTTTCAGTACTTGGCATATGTTGGGTATAAAAAGTTGTAATTTTAAACTGCGAATATGTGCAGAGAGCCAGAATTTATTCCAAAATATGGCTCAGGCCTTGAAATTGGGATATTTGGGATATTTTGAAAACTGCAGGGGAGTTTGTTCAAAATGTGAATCACTGCCGCTTTCAGGACTTGGCATATGTTGGCTATAAAAAGTCGTAATATCAAACTGCGAATACATGTAGAGAGCCAGAATTTAGGTCCAAAATATGGCTCAGGCCTCGAAATATGGATGTTTGTGATATTTTGAAAACTGGAGGGAGGTTTGGGACAAATGTGACCAATCGCCGCTATCAGCACTTGGCATATAATGGGTATAAAAAAGTCGCAATTTCAAACTGTGAATACTTGCAGAGAGCCAGAATTTGGCTCCAAAATATGGCTCAGGCCTCGAATTTGGGATATTTGGGATATTTTGAAAACTGGAGGGGAGTTTGTGCAAAATGTGACTCCTGCCACTTTCAGTACTTGGCATATGTTTGGTATAAAATTCGTAATATGAAACTGCGAATACGTGCAGAGAGCCAGAATTTGGCTCCAGAATATATCTCAGGCCTCGAAATTGGGATGTTTGGGATATTTTGAAAACTGCAGAGGAGTTTGTGCAAAATCTTACTAATTGCCTCTTTCAGGACTTGGCATATGTTGTGTATAAAAAGTCGTACTTATAAACAGCGAATACGTGCAGAGAGCCAGAATTTGGCTCCAAAATATTGCTCAGGCCTCGAAATTGGGATGTTTGGGATATTTTGAAAACTGCAGGGGAGTTTGTGCAAAATGTGACTCACTGCCGAGTCCAGTACTTGGCATATGTTGGGTATAAAAAAGTCGCAATTTCAAACTGCGAATACGTGCAGAGAGCCAGAATTTGGCTCCAAAATATGGCTCAGGCCTCGAAATTGGGATGTTTGGGATATTTTGATAACTGGAGGGAGGTTTTTGATAAATGTGACGAAACGCCGCTTTCAGTACTTGGCATATGTTGGGTATAAAAAGTCATAATTTCAAACTGCGAATACATGCAGAGAGCCAGAATTGAGCTCCAAAATATGACTCAGGCCTCGAAATTGGGAAGTTTGGGATATTTTGAAAACTGCTGGGGAGTTTGGGACAAATATGACCAAACGCCACTTTCAGTACTTGACATATGTTGGGTATAAAAAAGTCGCCATTTCAAACTACGAATACGTGCAGAGAGCCAGAATTTGGCTCTAAAATATGGCTCAGGCCTAGAAATTGGGATGTTTGGGATATTTTGAAAATTGGAGGGAGGTTTGGGACAAATGTGACCAAACGCCGCTTTCAGTACTTGGCATATGTTGGGTATAAAAAGTCGTAATTTCAAACTGCGAATACGTATAGAGAGCCTGAATTTGGCTCCAAAATATGGCTCAGGCCACGATATTGGGATCTTTGGGATATTTTGAAAACTGCAGGAAAGTTTGGGACAAATGTTACCAAAGTCCGCTTTCAGTACTTCCCATATGTTGCATATAAAAATTCGTAATTTAAAACTGCGAATACATGCAGAGAGCCAGATTTTGGCTGCAAAATATTGCTCAGGATTCGAAATTGGGATGTTTGGGATATTTTGAAAACTGCAGGGGAGTTTGTGCAAAATGTGACTCACTGCCGCTTTCAGTACTTGGCATATGTTGGGTATAAAAAGTCGTAATATCAAACTACGAATTCATGTAGAGAGCCAGAATTTGGTTCCAAAATATGGCTCAGGCCTCGAAATTGGGATATTTGGGATATTTCGAAAACTGCAGGGGAGTTTGTGCAAAATGTGATTCACTGCCGCTTTCAGGACTTGGCATATGTTGAGTATAAAAAGTCGTAATATGAAACTGCAAATACGTGCAGAGAGCCAGTATTTGGCTCCAAAATATGGCTCAGGCCTCGAAACTGGGATGTTTGGGATATTTTGAAAAGTGGAGGGAGGTTTGGGAAAAATGTGACCAAACGCCGCTTTCAGTACTTGGCATATGTGGGATATTTGGGCTTGATTCTGATTAATTAATAATTAAAATAGTAAATTAAATTACGAAGGACCATCCGCTTTTAAAGTAAAGAGGGAAACTGGGAATTTCAGATCATTAGATAAAATTCTAGAGAAAACCAGTGACTATGGATAAGACTAGAAAGTATGATCATAAGAATAATTAATGGGCTGTATTATTAAAGAAACAAACCTCAAACACCTACATTGGGGGGTTATTACTGGAGGTCAGTACGTCCAGGAATCAGTGTGGTTCGTTCACTAATTCAATTAATAATAATCTAATCCTATAAATAATGTTGAATATAATATTATTCATATAAAGAAGGAAATGAATATGAGCATAGCAATGAGTTACAGTAAATCACACATTATGTTGAAACATTCTGAATGTATAAAATTGCTAGAATATGGAAAAAAAGAAATAAGCCTTAGCTTGTAGTAGGTTCCTTTAGATAACCCTGGAAGTCCTCTTAAGCTCCAAGTCTGGTACACTGATGAAAAGCACGGTTAACATGGAGAAGACAGCATGAGGAGTTCGTCTCTCGAGCTGCAAGATAAATAACTACCAGTAGCAATTGATTTAACTACTCAATTCATATTCAAGATTATTGATATCTACAGATGGAATTCTAATCACCTGTTATTAGGTGTTATCTCGCCGCGTGACGCGCAATCACCCCGCTATTATTAAACCTGTAAATGATGCATCAAATAAAAGGTACTTAGCTGTGGGCACTGTATAAGTATTAAGATTGCCGTAATTTCGCATCCCAGGCTCCGGTGAACCTATCCTGGATTGATGCGTTTCAAGCTGGCTGATCACGTGTCGTCAGGAACCAAGTCTAGGGTCCCTCTTTAACACCAGCACTAGTTGAAGATATTATCTGCAAGGTCGTTCACGCCTCACAGTGGCGGCTTTCATCTGCGGATAAATAACACCTGCCCGATTTGCTGGGCAATGGCGTCGTTTTTGAATACGGTAAGTGCGGTTCTGCCTCCTTCCGGCTCTGCACGTGTCCGCGTCCCGACTCCGAATGGCGTACCCCAACCCACGCCGAGTCAACGTTCATGACACAAATTATTGTCTTGAACATTAATATTTCTCGCATTCGCGCTTGAAACTCTAAAGACTGGACGGGTTTATTATTTAGAGGAACGAAATATTATTATTTAAATATTTAAGAATAGTAAATATATAAGGGAGAGGAATTAATGCCTCCCCATGGCATTCATTGATGACGTTAACACTATCGCGAGGTAGACGGTATAATTCTAACGCTCTATTCGGCTTTTAGTTAGAGAACAATTCGTCTGCAATCAGTTGTCATACAGAATGCTTTAATTATGGAGAATCGTATTTAATTCTCACACAAATTGAATATAATGTGTTTTACTGTAAAGAAATCTGACGCAATACTGGCATCAGGTGACGTGAGAATTCTAGCCTAATGCACAGATGAATTATTAGTACAAGAGAATTCTACGAGTTGTTAATTTTACTTACTACAATATTTAGTATGGTTAGTAATAAGTAATGAGAATACAACAATGCTGTATTCGATGTTGGAAATATCCAACATAACTCCGGGGGGGGGGGGGGATTCCCAGGGTCGCAGTGTACTGTGTTGTACTGACCTATCCCAAAGTGATATTAAGATTAATACATTAGTATGTTAATATGTTAGTATGTTAGTACACACATAAGGAACGTCCCGGATTTATCAAGGACTTACAAGAATTTGAGTCTTGTTATTCACATGTCAACTGAAACATGTTGTTTGTAGCCTACACAATATTTATAAAATTTAACTCTCCCAATTTAAACTAACAGAATCTACAGTGATGCGATACCTTGGGTCACAGTGACGTGTAATGTTTCGTTACGTGATATCACATCATAGTATCAGCACAGTTTTCTTAGTGGGAAATGAAATAAATTCTTCTTCTTCAGAGTTATAATAGGCTCGTAAATTCCGCCTACATTGTTGAGCTGCAGCTCTAGTGGGACGGTTGCTTGGAGGAACAAATTCATTATCCTCTGAAATTACTGGGGAATCTGGATCTGACTGGTATTGTTGTTCAGTCAGTTCTAGGGGAACCAGCTTCTCTAAAGTTTTTAGAGTAGTGTTGCCTTTGCATAAGACCTTAACCACTCTTAGGACACCTTGTCGATCTGGGTGAATGGTGACGATTTTTCCTATAGGCCACTCGGACCTTGGTCCATCACTGTCGACTAGTACAAGGTCTCCAGGTTTTAATTGTACCTTATTGTAAGGGCTCGAAGCTCCGTAGTGGTACTCTCGTAGAGCTGTGAGGTATTCTCGAGTCCACACCTCATTCCACCTGTTAATAACTCTAGAAAGATGCTGGTAGCTTTCCACCAAGTCTCCTCTGGTCACATGGGACGGGTCTACGGGGTCCTCTTCGGCTAAGGGGATGAGAGGGCTCAGTAGACCCCCATGAATCAAGTGAGAGGGGCTCAATGGTTCTCTCTGGGTGTAATCATCAGACAGGTAGGTGATCGGGCGGTTATTGACTCGTGCCTCGATTTCCACAACAATAGTTTGGAGTTCTGAGTAACTGACCTTTTGTCGGTGTAACGTTTTCCTTAGACATCTTTTGAATGTGCCTACCATTCGCTCATAGAACCCACCTTGCCAAGGGGCTCTTGGTGCTATGAATTTCCAGTGACATTGTCTTCTTTGTAAGACTGATTGCACTTCAGGGTGGTTCCAGACTTCTCGCAAACAACTTTCTCCCGCTACAAAATTAGATCCGTTGTCTGATATCATTAATCTAGGACATGATCGACGGGCAGCAAATCTGCGGAAAGCTTGAATGAAAGCTTCAGCACTCATGTCTGGGGTGACCTCTAAGTGCACACCTCTAGTTGTAGCACATGTAAAGAGACAAATGTACGCCTTCACGGGTATATTATCTGGGTTACCAGTGAGAAGTAAGGCTCCTGTATAATCTACTCCAGTGGTTTCGAATGGACGAAGATGAACTACTCGCTCTTCTGGGAGTGGCGGAGGTCCTGGGTAAGGACAGACTCTAGCGTCGTATCTCTTACAGATTACACAAGATTTAATAATGGTCTTAACAGTCTGACGACCTTGAGGAAGCCAGTACTTTTGTCTAAGGTCAGTGAGAGTATCTAAAACTCCACCATGTAGGGTACCATATTGATGGTGATGTAAGACAAAAAGTTTAGTTATGATGTGGTGGCGAGGTAAAAGGATTGGGTTCTTAGTGTCTAAGTCAATCTTTGCATGTAGCAAACGTCCTCCACATCGTAGTATGTTATGAGTGTTGACATCGTACCAGATGCCCAGAGATTTAGTGAGTTTATCCGGAAGATTCTCAAATTCGTTTCCGTAAGTCTCTTGCTGCGCCCGCTTAATCCAATAGTGAACAGGATTGGGAAATTTGTGTCGTATTCCTACTTTAGAGAGGAAATCAAACACGTGTGCAGTCACTCGTAACAATTCGCTTAAGTTGGAATAACGATGAGGATCAATGGCCAATGTTCGTTGAGGCTCTGGTTCCTTCATGGGAGCGGTGATACTGGTCACTATGACTTGTGGCTTTTGTTTGGGCCACTGACCACCAACAAGCCATGAAGGTCCGTTGAACCACAGCGAAGATTTGACAAGTTGTTTAAATGTCAATCCTCTTGACAAATAATCTGCAGGATTGTCCTTAGTAGGGACATGTCTAAACTTATAACCTGCGGATAAATCATGAATCTCCCTGACGCGATTACTTACGTAAGGAGTCTTGTTGTTATTGTTTCTTACCCATTGTAAGACTGCCTCGTTGTCTGACCACACTACAATCTCACCAAAGTGGATATTACTGAGTGTCTTTGCCAGGCAATGGGCCAGCCTTACTCCCACTAGCAATGCAGTCAACTACATCTGAGGTAAGGATCTCTTCTTGATGGGAGCAACTCTTGCTTTTGATGTGAGTAAAATTGACTGAGCACTGTTAACTAAATAGGCTACTGCGCCATATGCTTTGCCAGAGGCATCGCAAAAAACGTGTAAATTGGTGGGTAAGTTTGGTCCTGAAGCATTACGTGGGAATTTCAAAACACCTAACTGATTAAAATCCGTTGAGAGTATTTGCCATTTGGTTTGTAACTCACTTGGTAACGGATCATCCCATCCCATATGTTGTTGCCAGCACTCCTGCATTAGGAGTTTGCCCCTTATTAATATAGGACTAAGTAGGCCTAAAGGGTCAAATGGTTGACTGACAAATGAGAGCAGTGTTCTCATGGTAAGGGTTGAGTTATCAGTTTGCACTGACTTGACATTCATCTCGTCAGTGTTGGTGTTCCATTCCATGCCTAGAACCTTTAAGTTACTGGGTACCTGATAATCGGGAAATTCTTTCTCAATTAACTGGTTAAGCAGTTTATTATTTGAGGCCCATGACTGTAGAGGCATATTAGCTCCTAACAATTCACGGTTAGCCTCATGGTAGATTTCTACCAGATCAGCTTGGTCATTAGTTGTCCCCTGGAAATTGTCGACATATAAGTTGTCGCTAATGGTTGCCTTATAAGGACTGTCTGATTTCCTCAAATGCGTGTCTAGTGTTGCTTGCAAAAGAAACGGTGAGGATGTAGCACCAAATAATACAGAGGCGAACCGATAGGTGATTATTTCACTGTTAGGATCCAGTGGATTCTTGTACCAGAGGAATTTTGTGTAGTCACGATCTTCCTCCTGCAATCCTACTCGAAGAAAGGCTTTGCTGATGTCAGCAGTGTAGGCAAAAATGCCTGTGCGAAATCGTAACAATACGTCATGTAGCCTCTGTGTTAGGATAGGTCCCGTTTGGAGACATTCATTTAGGGACACACTATTAGGCTTTACTTTAGCACTGCAATTAAAGACAATACGAATAGGTGTTGTCAGGGAGTCTTTCACCACAGCATGGTGTGGTAAATAATGACCTGTTTTTCGGTCATCGTGTTCAACAACTTCAATGAACTTGTTGTTAAGTTGTTGTTGGATAAGTTGGTGATACATGGTTAATTTTTCTGGCTGCTTCTGCAGTCGTGTTAATTGAGACCGCAATTGTGAGGCTGCCATAAAATAATTCACTGGAAGTTGGGGATGATCTAACTTCCATGGAAGTCTTACCCAGTATTGTTTATTTGAGTAGACAACTGTATCCAGATATTGTTGGTAAGTCCATGTATCATCAGGACTTGGTTGCTCAGGGATGATGCCTAACGTATCTAAATCCCACAAACGATGTATCGGTGGGTCAGACTCAATGTCCTCGGCTATTTCCCTGAAGCGTTGGGGTGACTGCTCTAAGCCTAGTCACGCCACAATTACATTATTGGTTTGTTGGTTTGTGGGCGCTGGACCTTGTCTGAAAAGCACGGGTCCTGTGAGCAATTTGCCACCTGCGGACGAAAACAAATTCATACCATGTTGCCTAGTGCATCCAGTGATAAACTTGTAGTAATGATCCGCGCCGATTAATATTCCAATATCTGTGAGACAATCGGAATTTATTTTATGATCCGCTAGCCTCATGCGGTTTCGCTTAAGGTGTCTCGCAGTGCGAGCTAATCCTGTGACCTGCAGGTCCATAGGAATCTTATCCACTACCACCGCATGGATTGGGCTAGCAGAGGATCCTAGTCTAACTAGTAATTTAACTACCTTGTAGTCACGTGGCCCACTATTTGATAGGAAACCAGAAATGTTTAACTTCACACTTTTGGTAGGTTTTAAATTTAAATCATCTACCAACTTTTGTGTGATGAAGGTTTTTTGGGAACCTTGGTCAAAGAGACCTCTACTGTTAATTCTAGATCTTCGGTTTATTAATTTAAGCTGAGCGGTAGGCAAGGTTGTACTGTTGCCTGACTCAGTAGCGAGTACATTCACTTCGTGATGTACTTTACAATATTGCACTGAAGTAGAATTAGTAAAATTCTCTCCAGTGGTCATAGTTGGTGTAGGAGATTTCCTACATAAGGCGTAGTGGTGTACACCCTGTTTACAACGGTTGCAAGTACGTAGTGGTACTGCACATTTCTTGGGATCATGAGGACCCATACATCTAGTGCATTTATGCAATTCCTGTAACCTTTTAATCCTAGCATTATAAGTAGGATAAACTGAGCATTGGTATGCAGTATGCCCTTGATTGCAGAGCAGACACTTTCTCTCTTTGTTTGACTTGTTCTCTTTATTAGACAAGTCATGGGTCATCTCAGAAGGAGACACCGAATATGTACCTACATTTCCACTTCTTTTCCCAGTGGATAGAGTAGTTTTTGATGTAAATTTATTAGACTTGTTTAAAGTCTGTTTAGGTTTGATAGAAGTGTCAACTTGAGTTGAGCTACGATGAGAGTTAGTAGAGGAGTTTGTAACTTTCTCCCCGTCTTGATTGGCTCTTTGTCTTTCGACTAAGGTATGTAGACCTTCTGTGATTTCTTTCAGAGTCAAAAAGGTCGTATTGTAAATAGTACACAACTTATCTAAAGTTTCTCTTGGTAATTTTCGTTTAACAACTACTTTAGTCATCCATTCGGCTGACTGTATTTGGACTTTAAGGCTTAAGGCCTTGAGTAAAGACTCTAACTCTAGTCTGAAATTTTGGAGAGACTCTGCAGAATTATTAGCAGAGGGTAAATCTAGCAATTTTTGAACTAAGACAGTAACAGTTCTCTCCTTGTTATCGTAGTTGGTTTGGAGCAATTGTACAGCTGATGCGTAACCATCACTGGTCAGTGTTATATTGGAGATTACTTTCAAGGCTTCCTTTCTTAACAGGCCTTGTAAATAAGTGAATTTAGTGGTTTGAGGAATGTTAGTTTTAGAGTCTACTGCATCTACGAACTTACTCTAAAATCATCCCAACTTTCGTTCTCATCACCAGAGAATGTGGGTATGTTGATTTGAGGTAATTTAACCTCAGGATCTGTACGTACAGTGGAAGTTACTGTCAGCTTGTTTTTAGCAATTTGCTTCTTATAGGGTAGAAGCTTAACTCGAATATCTTCTTCATACTGAGCTAACTCATCTATAACCTCATCAAGTTCACTACTCTCTATAGAGGTTGATTGCAGTTCGGTCAAATACAAATTCATGTGTTGCTTAATATGAGCAAATTTACTTTCATCAACTTGTAATAAATCCTCTAATTCAAAGTAATCAACCGTTGACTGTGGTGACAGATTTTGACATTTATTAATCTGTCGGGTCAAATGACCTTTCAGACCGACAAGGGTCCTTTTCATTTTGGTAGCCGTATCCATCTTGTTGGGTAAAGGCTGATTGGTCAGTAAATACTTATTACTGAAGTAACTGGGATATTGATTCATTCAGTGGGTTTCAATATCAATGGGAATAGCCTAATATACTTGTATAGACTATGGGTTTACCTACCTAACACAGAATAGCTAGATATTTTGTGCACTGTCTGAATCTCACCACTAGTTCTCGTCCGGTTAGCTCATCCATATCACCATCAGAGTTAATGGAGATAATCCAGCAATCCACAAAATAGATACACAAAATAATGCATACAAGAGAAATATTATGGAGACACTCCAATCAGAGTTATCTCAAAGTTTATCCCACCCTATGGAGGGTCAGCACAGATAATATAATATACACACAACACTGACTAGTTTTTGATCTAGTCGTAATAATTCCTAGCTAAGAACTATAAAATTATTTAGTCTGGGCTTGTACCAAATTCAGCACAATCTCAGCCTAAATTCTACCTAATAACATGGGTAAAGATTATTGTGGTGCAATAAGGTAAATATAGTTGTGCTGTATTTTTTTTTTTTTTTATATAATATACTTGTGTAATTATGTGTATGAGAAATTAAATGAACACAAAGGAATTAATTGTGTTTGGCAAGTATTCTACTGCCGTAATTATTATCTAACTCCTGAATGTACTCCTAATTGTGGAATAAAATATTATCAGGGTTAGTAATGATTAATTAGTATGAGATCAGTAATTTATATTAGTATACTGGATCCCTAAATGTTAATGATCCACTGGCTTGAGTGAATCAGTAATTTTAACATGGATTCAGGCTATAATGGAAAGTCTGCTGACAGCCATATATTGAAGCATTGGTATAGCCTAAATGGTTAACACTTAATTGGTGTTACTGATTAATATAAGGTTATTAGCTGTTGCTCTTGGTGACCTAAAGATTCTACTTCAGTATGAAGTGTTGGTCTAAATGTTGTGGGTAATTGGCTATGACCCACTAAAGCCACTTTATACATGAGGTAAAAGTAGCAATATGTTAGTGTGATCTAGGCTAACTGATGTGTTACAATGTTAGTTGACACAATTAATTAAATAGTTAGTCTAGCTTCTATCACACAAGGATTAGTTATTAATGGTTAATATTTTAATTATAAATTTAATGCCTATCCGGTTCGATAAGGACCATATTGTGGGATATTTGGGCTTGATTCTGATTAATTAATAATTAAAATAGTAAATTAAATTACGAAGGACCACCCGCTTTTAAAGTAAAGAGGGAAACTGAGAATTTCAGATCATTAGATAAAATTCTAGAGAAAACCAGTGACTATGGATAAGACTAGAAAGTATGATCATAAGAATAATTAATGGGCTGTATTATTAAAGAAACAAACCTCAAACACCTACATTGGGGGGTTATTACTGGAGGTCAGTACGTCCAGGAATCAGTGTGGTTCGTTCACTAATTCAATTAATAATAATCTAATCCTATAAATAATGTTGAATATAATATTATTCATATAAAGAAGGACATGAATATGAGCATAGCAATGAGTTACAGTAAATCACACATTATGTTGAAACATTCTGAATGTATAAAATTGCTAGAATATGGAAAAAAAGAAATAAGCCTTAGCTTGTAGTAGGTTCCTTTAGATAACCCTGGAAGTCCTCTTAAGCTCCAAGTCTGGTACACTGATGAAAAGCACGGTTAACATGGAGAAGACAGCATGAGGAATTCGTCTCTCGAGCTGCAAGATAAATAACTACCAGTAGCAATTAATTTAACTACTCAATTCATATTCAAGATTATTGATATCTACAGATGGAATTCTAATCACCTGTTATTAGGTGTTATCTCGCCGCGTGACGCGCAATCACCCCGCTATTATTAAACCTGTAAATGATGCATCAAATAAAAGGTACTTAGCTGTGGGCACTGTATAAGTATTAAGATTTCGCATCCCAGGCCGTAATTTCGCATCCCAGGCTCCGGTGAACCTATCCTGGATTGATGCGTTTCAAGCTGGCTGATCACGTGTCGTCAGGAACCAAGTCTAGGGTCCCTCTTTAACACCAGCACTAGTTGAAGATATTATCTGCAAGGTCGTTCACGCCTCACAGTGGCGGCTTTCATCTGCGGATGAATAACACCTGCCCGATTTGCTGGGCAATGGCGTCGTTTTTGAATACAGTAAGTGCGGTTCTGCCTCCTTCCGGCTCTGCACGTGTCCGCGTCCCGACTCCGAATGGCGTCCCCCAACCCACGCCGAGTCGACGTTCATGACACAAATTATTGTCTTGAACATTAATATTTCTCGCATTCGCGCTTGAAACTCTAAAGACTGGACGGGTTTATTATTTAGAGGAACGAAATATTATTATTTAACTATTTAAGAATAGTAAATATATAAGGGAGAGGAATTAATGCCTCCCCATGGCATTCATTGATGACGTTAACACTATCGCGAGGTAGACGGTATAATTCTAACGCTCTATTCGGCTTTTAGTTAGAGAACAATTCGTCTGCAATCAGTTGTCATACAGAATGCTTTAATTATGGAGAATCGTATTTAATTTTCACACAAATTGAATATAATGTGTTTTACTGTAAAGAAATCTGACGCAATACTGGCGTCAGGTGACGTGAGAATTCTAGCCTAATGCACAGAGGAATTATTAGTACAAGAGAATTCTACGAGTTGTTAATTTTAGTTACTACAATATTTAGTATGGTTAGTAATAAGTAATGAGAATACAACAATGCTGTATTCGATGTTGGAAATATCCAACAGCATATGTTGGGTATAAAAAGTTGTAATTTTAAACTGCGAATACGTGCAGAGAGCCAGAATTTATTCCAAAATATGGCTCAGGCCTTGAAATTGGGATATTTGTGATATTTTGAAAACTGCAGGGGAGTTTGTTCAAAATGTGAATCACTGCCGCTTTCAGGACTTGGCATATGTTGGCTATAAAAAGTCGTAATATCAAACTGCGAATACATGTAGAGAGCCAGAATTTAGGTCCAAAATATGGCTCAGGCCTCGAAATTGGGATGTTTGTGATATTTTGAAAACTGGAGGGAGGTTTGGGACAAATGTGACCAATCGCCGCTATCAGCACTTGGCATAAATTGGGTATAAAAAAGTCGCAATTTCAAACTGCGAATACTTGCAGAGAGCCAGAATTTGACTCCAAAATATGGCTCAGGCCTCGAATTTGGGATATTTGGGATATTTTGAAAACTGGAGGGGAGTTTGTGTAAAATGTGACTCCTGCCACTTTCAGTACTTGGCATATGTTGGGTATAAAATTCGTAATATGAAACTGCGAATACGTGCAGAGAGCCAGAATTTGGCTCCAGAATATATCTCAGGCCTCGAAATTGGGATGTTTAGGATATTTTGAAAACTGCAGAGGAGTTTGTGCAAATTCTTACTAATTGCCGCTTTCAGGACTTGGCATATGTTGGGTATAAAAAGTCGTAGTTATAAACAGCGAATACGTGCAGAGAGCCAGAATTTGGCTCCAAAATATTGCTCAGGCCTCGAAATTGGGATGTTTGGGATATTTTGAAAACTGCAGGGGAGTTTGTGCAAAATGTGACTCACTGCCGCGTCCAGTACTTGGCATATGTTGGGTATAAAAAAGTCGCAATTTCAAACTGCGAATACGTGCAGAGAGCCAGAATTTGGCTCCAAAATATGGCTCAGGCCTCGAAATTGGGATATTTGGGATATTTCGAAAACTGCAGGGGAGTTTGTGCAAAATGTGACTCACTGCAGCTTTCAGGACTTGGTATATGTTTGGTATAAAAAGTCGTAATATCAAACTGCGAATACGTACATAGAGCCAGAATTTCGCTCCAAAATATGGCTCAGGCCTCGAAATTGGGATGTTTGTGATATTTTGAAAACTGGAGGGAGGTTTGGGACAAATGTGACCAAACGCCGCTTTCAGTACTTGGCATATGTTGGGTATAAAAAGTCATAATTTCAAACTGCCTATACGTACTGAGAGCCAGAATTTGGCTCCAAAATATTGCTCAGGCCTCGAAATTGGGATGTTTGGGATATTTTGAAAACTGCAGGGGAGTTTGTGCAAAATGTGACTCACTGCCGCGTCAAGTACTTGGCATATGTTGGGTATAAAAAGTCGTAATATCAAACTGCGAAAACGTGCAGAGAGCCAGAATTTGGCTCCAAAATATGGCTCAGGCCTCGAAATTGGGTTATTAGGGATATTTTGAAAACTGCAGGGAGGTTTGGGACAAATGGACCAAACGCCGCTTTCAGTAGTTGGCATATGTTGGGTATAAAAAAGTCGCAATTTCAAACTGCGAATACGTGCAGAAAGCCAGAATTTGGCTCCAAAATATGGCTCAGGCCTTGAAATTGGGATGTTTGTGATATTTTGAAAATTGGAGGGAGGTTTGGGACAAATGTGACCAAACACCGCTTTCACTACTTGGCATATGTTGGGTATAAAAAGTCGTAATTTCAAACTGCGAATACGTACAGAGAGCCTGAATTTGGCTCCAAAATATGGCTCAGGCCTCGAAATTGGGATGTTTGGGATATTTTGAAAACTGCAGGGGAGTTTGTGCAAAATGTGACTAATTGCCGCTTTCAGGACTAGGCATATGTTGGGTATAAAAAGTCGTAATTTAAAACTGCGAATACGTGCAGAGAGCCAGAATTTGGCTCCAAAATATTGCTCAGGCCTCGAAATTGGGTTTTTTGGGATATTTTGAAAACTGCAGGGGAGTTTGTGCAAAATATGACTGAATTCCGCTTTCAGTACTTGGAATATGTTGGGTATAAAATTCGTAATATCAAACCGCGAATACGTGCAGAGAGCCAGAATTTGGCTCCAAAATATGGCTTAGGGGGCATCTCCCTCGAAATATTAAAGTTGTTGTAGGGTATTCAAAATTTATTATCCTGATACATGTGAAAGGTGCTGCACCTAGGCCAAGTTTCAGCATCTCAGCCTAAATAGAGACGGAGAAAAAAAAAATAAAAAAAAAAAATATTTTTCAACAATGTTCAATTGCTTTCACAGCCCACAATTGTGAACCAAAATCATTTCTACGACACTCGCTATGACCTAACTATATAATAAAGATTGTCTAGTAAGATCTTTATCCCAGATGTATTTAGTGCAATAATACAGATTTTTAAAAGTTTCCCAAAAACGTATGCAACAAAATGAAGTGTATCATTATTTATAAAATCAATAAATCTACGTAGATAAGAAAATCCACTTGAGTTTTTAGAGGCATAAACTCTACATATAATGTGCAAGTTTCATGTAAATTGAATAATAAATAAAGGCTGTGAAAGCAGATCTAGTTGTAAAAGTTGGAGTTGCGTAGCGCGCGTGACAAGTTACTCTACCTGCGGTCACTCGTGAGTGGTGATTTACGCATTGCGGCCAGCTCGTATGGAGAGCTCGCATGCATCTAGCTGTCAATGCTTTTCTCTTGTTCGTTTGGTAAGTCATATTGCAGTACAAATAGCAAAAATAGCATGTTCTGGGAGATATTGTGTGAGCGCGTCAGCATACATCCTCTCTCCATGAGAGACACGCAGTCACTGACGGCACCACCCTCTCTGTCAGACGATACTGTTGCCATATGTGTGATTTTATATTCATTTTATGCATAACATGTTATTTTCAACGCTATTACGAAAAATAAGACATCTACAACGTAAGATACAATACCCCGCGGCGCTCACGGTGCGAGGACCAGATTCACGAAAGTTGCAGCGGGAAATTTGACTCTAATTACGTTATTTTTAAAAATATCATTAAACGGTTTGGACCACAGTGTTGCCAGAACGTTGTAGTATTTTGCGTAATTTTTCGTAAATATTCCATTTTTCATCGGATTTTCAGGTACCATGGCCCCTTAGGCCTTGATATTAAAATGTTTGGGATATTTTGAAAATTGCAGTAAGGTTTGGGACAAATGTGACCAAACGCCGCTTTCAGTACTTCGCATATGTTGGGTATAAAAAAGTCGCAATTTCAAACTGCGAATACGTGCAGAGAGCCAGAATTTGGCCCCAAAATATGGCTAAGGCCTCGAAATTGGGATATTTGGGATATTTCGAGAACTGCAGGGGAGTTTGTGCAAAATGTGACTCACTGCCGCTTTCAGGACTTGGCATATGTTGGGTATAAAAAGTCGTAATATCAAACTGCGAATACGTGCAGAGAGCCAGAATTTGGCTCCAAAATATTGCTCAGGCCTCGAAATTGGGATGTTTGGGATATTTTGAAAACTGGAGGGAGGTTTGGGACAAATGTGACCAAATGCCGCTTTCAGTACTTGGCATATGTTAAAATAAAAGTATAAAAGTCTATATAAAATAGGTATAGGTATAAAAGGTATAAAAAGTCGTAACTTAAAACTGCGAATACGTGCAGAGAGCCAGAATTTGGCTCCAAAATATGGCTCAGGCCTCGAAATTGGGATATTGGGGATATTTCGAAAACTGCAGGGGAGTTTGTGCAAAATGTGACTCACTGCCGCTTTCAGGACTTGGCATATGTTTGGTATAAAAATCGTAATATCAAACTGCGAATACGTACATAGAGCCAGAATTTCGCTCCAAAATATGGCTCAGGCCTCGAAATTGGGATGTTTGGGATATTTTGAAAACTGGAGGGAGGTTTGGGACAAATGTGACCAAACGCCGCTTTCAGTACTTGGCATATGTTGGGTATAAGAAGTCGTAATATCAAACTGCGAATACGTACAGAGAGCCTGAATTTGGCTCCAAAATATCGCTCAGGCTTCGAAATTGGAATGTTTGGGATACTTTGAAAACTGCAGGGGAGTTTGTGCAAAATGTGAATAATTGCCGCTTTCAAGACTTGGCATATGTTGGGTATAAAAAGTCGTAATTTAAAACTGCGAATACGTGCAAAGAGCCAGAATTTGGCTCCAAAATATGGCTCATGCCTCGAAATTGGGATATTTAGGATATTTTGAAAACTGGAGGGGAGTTTGTGCAAAATGTGACTCACTGCCACTTTCAGTACTTGGCATATCTTGGGTATAAAATTCGTAATATCAAACTGCGAATACGTGCAGAGAGCCAGAATTTGGCTCCAAAATATGGCTCAGGCCTCGATATTGGGATGTTTGGGATATTTTGAAAACTGCAGGAAGGTTTGGGTCAAATGTGACCAAACGCCTCTTTCAGTACTTCGCATATGTTGGGTATAAAAAAGTCGTAATTTCAAACTGCAAATACGTGCAGAGAGCCAGAATAAGGGTCCAAAATATGGCTCAGGCCTCGAAATTGGGATGTTTTGGATATTTTGAAAACTGCAGGGGAGTTTGTGCAAAATGTGACTCACTGCCTCTTTCAGGACTTGGCATATGTTGGGTATAAAAAGTCGTAATATCAAACTGCAAATACGTGCATAGAGCCAGAATTTGGCTCCAAAATATGGCTCAGGCCTCGAAATTGGGATGTTTGGGATATTTTGAAAACTGGAGGGAGGTTTGAGACAAATGTGACCAAATGCCGCTTTCAGTACTTGGCATATGTTGGGTATAAAAAGTCGTAATTTAAAACTGCGAATACGTGCTGAGAGCCAGAATTTGGCTCCAAAATATTGCTCAGGCCTCGAAATTGGGATGTTTGGGATATTTTGAAAACTGGAGGGAGGTTTGGGACAAATGTGACCAAATGCCACTTTCAGTACTTGGCATATGTTGGGTATAAAAAGTTGTAATTTCAAACTGCGAATACGTACAGAGAGCCTGAATTTGGCTCCAAAATATGGCTCAGGCCTCGAAATTGGGATGTTTGGGATATTTTGAAAACTGCAGGGGAGTTTGTGCAAAATGTGACTCACTGCCGCGTCAAGTACTTGGCATATGTTGGGTATAAAAAGTCGTAATATCAAACTGCGAAAACGTGCAGAGAGCCAGAATTTGGCTCCAAAATATGGCTCAGGCCTCGTAAATGGGATATTAGGGATATTTTGAAAACTGCAGCGAGGTTTGGGACAAAGGTGACCAAACGCCGCTTTCAGTAGTTGGCATATGTTGGGTATAAAAAAAGTCGCAATTTCAAACTGCGAATACGTGCAGAGAGCCAGAATTTGGCTCCAAAATATGGCTTAGGCCTTGAAATTGGGATGTTTGTGATATTTTGAAAATTGGAGGGAGGTTTGGGACAAATGTGACCAAACGCCGCTTTCACTACTTGGCATATGTTGGGTATAAAAAGTCGTAACTTAAAATTGCGAATACGCGCATAGAGCCAGAATTTGGCTCTAAAATATAGCTTAGGCCTCGAAATTGAGATATTTGGGATATTTCGAAAACTGTAGGGGAGTTTGTGCAAAATGTGACTCACTGCCGCTTTCAGTACTTGGCATATGTTGGGTATAAAATTCGTAATATGAAACTGTGAATACGTGCAGAGAGCCATAATTTGGTTCCAAAATATGGCTCAGGCCTCGAAATTGGGATGTTTGGGATATTTTGAAAACTGGAGGGAGGTTTGGGACAAATGTGACCAAACGCCGCTTTCAGGACTTGGCATATATTGGGTATAAAAAAAGTCGTAATTTCAAACTGCGAATACGTGCAGAGAGCCAGAATTTGGCTCCAAAATATGGCTCAGGCCTCGAAATTGGGATATTTGGGATATTTTGAAAACTGGAGAGGAGTTTGTGCAAAATATGACTCACTGCCGCTTTCAGTACTAGGCATATGTTGGGTATAAAATTCGTAATATGAAACTGTGAATACGTGCAGAGAGCCAGAATTTGGCTCCAAAATATGGCTCAGGCCTCGATATTGGAATGTTTGGGATATTTTGAAAACTGCAGGAAGGTTTGGGACAAATGTGACCAAACGCCGCTTTCAGTACTTCGCATATGTTGGGTATAAAAAAGTCGTAATTTCAAACTGCGAATACGTGCAGAGAGCCAGAATTTGAGTCCAAAATATGGCTCAGGCCTCGAAATTGGGATGATTGGGATATTTTGAAAACTGTAGGGGAGTTTGTGCAAAATGTGACTCACTGCCGCTTTCAGGACTTGGCATATGTTGGGTATAAAAAGTCGTAATATCAAACTGCGAATACGTGCATTGAGCCAGAATTTGACTCCAAAATATGGCTCAGGCCTTGAAATGGGGATGTTTGGTATATTTTGAAAACTGGAAGTAGGTTTGGGACAAATGTGACCAAACGCCGCTTTCACTACTTTGCATATGTTGGGTATAAAAAGTCGTAATTTCAAACTGCGAATACGTGCAGAGAGCCAGAATTTGGCTCCAAAATATTGCTCAGGCCTCGAAATTGGGATGTTTGGGATATTTTTAAAACTGCAGGGGAGTTTGTGCAAAATGTGACTCACTTCCGCTTTCAGTACTTGGCATATGTTGGGTATAAAATTTGTAATATCAAACTGCGAATACGTGCAGAGAGCCAGAATTTGGCTCCAAAATATGGCTCAGGCCTCGATATTGGAATGTTTGGAATATTTTGAAAACTGCAGGAAGGTTTGGGACAAATGTGACCAAACGCCGCTTTCACTACTTTGCATATGTTGGGTATAAAAAAGTCGCAATTTCAAACTACGAATACGTGCAGAGAGCCAGAATTTGGCCCTAAAATATGGCTCAGGCCTCGAAATTGGGATATTTGGGATATTTCGAGAACTGCAGGGGAGTTTGTGCAAAATGTGACTCACTGCCGCTTTCAGGACTTAGCATATGTTGGGTATAAAAAGTCGTAATATCAAACTGCGAATACGTGCATAGAGCCAGAATTTGGCTCCAAAATATGGCTCAGGGCTCGAAATTGGGATGTTTGGGATATTTTGAAAACTGGAGGGAGGTTTGGGACAAATGTGACCAAACGCCGCTTTCAGTACTTGGCATATGTTGAGTATAAAAAGTTGTAATTTCAAACTGCGAATACGTACAGAGAGGTTGAATTTGGCTCCAAAATATTGTTCAGGCCTCGAAATTGGGATGTTTGGGATATTTTGAAAACTGGAGGGAGGTTTGGGACAAATGTGACCAAACGTTGCTTTCAGTACTTGGCATATGTTGAGTATAAAAAGTTGTAATTTCTCAACTGCGAATACGTACAGAGAGGTTGAATTTGGCTCCAAAATATGGCTCAGGCCTCGAAATTGGGATGTTTGGGATATTTTGAAAACTGCAGGGGAGTTTGTGAAAAAAATGTGACTCACTGCCGCATCAAGTACTTGGCATATGTTGGGTATAAAAATTCGTAATATCAAACTGCGAATACTTGCAGAGAGCCAGAATTTGGCTCCAAAATATGGCTCAGGCCTCGAAATTGGGATGTTTGGGATATTTTGAAAACTGGAAGGAGGTTTCAGACAAATGTGACCAAACGCCGCTTTCAGTACTTAGCATATGTTGGGTATAAAAAGTCGTAACTTCAAACTGCGAATACGTACAGAGAGCCTGAATTTGTCTCCAAAATATGGCTCAGGCCTCAAAATTGGGATATTTGGGATATTTCGAAAACTACAGGGGAGTTTGTCCAAAATGTGATTCACTGCCGCTTTCAGGACTTGGCATATGTTGAGTATAAAAAGTCGTAATATCAAACTGCGAATACATGTAGAGAGCCAGAATTTAGGTCCTAAATATTGCTCAGGCCTAGAAATTGGGATGTTTGTGATATTTTGAAAACTGGAGGGAGGTTTGGGACAAATGTAACCAAACGCCGCTTTCAGTACTTCGCATATGTTGGGTATAAAAAGTTGTAATTTTAAACTGCGAATACGTGCAGAGAGCCAGAATTTATTCCAAAATATGGCTCAGGCCTTGAAATTGGGATATTTGGGATATTTTGAAAACTGCAGGGGAGTTTGTTCAAAATGTGAATCACTGCCGCTTTCAGGACTTGGCATATGTTGGCTATAAAAAGTCGTAATATCAAACTGCGAATACATGTAGAGAGCCAGAATTTAGGTCCTAAATATGGCTCAGGCCTAAAAATTGGGATGTTTGTGATATTTTGAAAACTGGAGGGAGGTTTGGGACAAATGTGACCAAACGCCGCTTTCAGCACTTGGCAAATATTGGGTATAAAAAAGTCGCAATTTCAAACTGCGAATACTTGCAGAGAGCCAGAATTTGGCTCCAAAATATGGCTCAGGCCTCGATATTGGAATGTTTGGGCTATTTTGAAAACTGCAGGAAGGTTTGGGATAAATGTGACCAAACGGCGCTTTCAGTACTTCGCATATGTTGGGTATAAAAAAGTCGTAATTTCAAACTGCGAATACGTGCAGAGAGCCAGAATTTGGGTCCAAAATATGGCATAGGCCTCGAAATTGGGATGTTTGGGATATTTTGAAAACTGCAGGGGAGTTTGTGCAAAATGTGACTCACTGCCGCGTCCAGTACTTGGCATATGTTGGGTATAAAATGTCGTATTATTAAACTGCGAACACGTGCAGAGAGCCAGAATTTGTCACCAAAATATGGCTCAGGCCTCGAAATTGGGATATTTGGGATATTTTGAAAACTGCGGGAGGTTTGGGACAAATGTGACCAAATGGCGCTTTCAGTACTTGGCATATGTTGGGTATAAAAAATTCGCAATTTCAAACTGCGAATACATGCAGAGAGCCAGAATTTGGCTCCAAAATATGACTCAGGCCTCGAAATTGGGAAGTTTGGGATATTTTGAAAACTGCAGGGGAGTTTGGGACATATATGACCAAACGCCGCTTTCAGTACTTGACATATGTTGGGTATAAAAAAGTCGCAATTTCAAACTGCGAATACGTGCAGAGAGCCAGAATTTGGCTCCAAAATATGGCTCAGGCCTCGAAATTTTGATGTTTGTGATATTTTGAAAACTGGAGGGAGGTTTGGGACAAATGTGACCAAACGCCGCTTTCAGCACTTGGCATATATTGGGTATAAAAAAGTCGCAATTTCAAACTGCGAATACTTGCAGAGAGCCAGAATTTGCCTCCAAAATATGGCTCAGGCATCGAATTTGGGATATTGGGGATATTTCGAAAACTGGAGGGGAGTTTGTGCAAAATGTGACTCCTGCCACTTTCAGTACTTGGCATATGTTGGGTATAAAATTCGTAATATGAAACTGCGAATACGTGCAGAGAGCCAGAATTTGGCTCCAAAATATGGCTCAGGCCTCAAAATTGGGATGTTTTTGATATTTTGAAAACTGCAGAGAAGTTTGTGCAAAATCTTACTAATTGACGCTTTCAGGACTTGGCATATGTTGGGTATAAAATGTCGTAGTTTAAAACAGCGAATACGTGCAGAGAGCCAGAATTTGGCTCCAAAATATTGCTCAGGCCTCGAAATTGGGAAGTTTGGGATATTTTGAAAACTGCAGGGGAGTTTGTGCAAAATGTGACTCACTGCCGCGTCCAGTACTTGGCATATGTTGGGTATAAAAAGTAGTAATATTAAACTGCGAATACGTGCATAGAGCCAGAATTTGGCTCCAAAATATGGCTCAGGCCTCGAAATTGGGATGTTTGGGATATTTTGAAAACTGCAGGGGAGTTTGTGCAAAATGTGACTCACTTCCGTTTTCAGTACTTGGCATATGTTGGGTATAAAAAGTTGTAATATCAAACTACGAATTCATGTAGAGAGCCATAATTTGGTTCCAAAATATGGCTCAGGCCTCGAAATTGCGATGTTTGGGATATTTTGAAAACTGGAGGGAGGTTTGGGACAAATGTGACCAAACGCCGCTTTCAGGACTTGGCATATATTGGGTATAAAAAAAAGTCGTAATTTCAAACTGCGAAACGTGCAGAGAGCCAGAATTTGGCTCCAAAATATGGCTCAGGCCTCGAAATTGGGATATTTGGGATATTTTGAAAACTGGAGAGGAGTTTGTGCAAAATATGACTCACTGCCGCTTTCAGTACTTGGCATATGTTGGGTATAAAATTCGTAATATGAAACTGCGAATACGTGCAGAGAGCCAGAATTTGGCTCCAAAATATGGCTCAGGCCTCGATATTGGAATGTTTGGGATATTTTGAAAACTGCAGGGAGGTTTGGGACAAATGTGACCAAACGCCGCTTTCAGTACTTCGCATATGTTGGGTATAAAAAAGTCGTAATTTCAAACAGCGAATACGTGCAGAGAGCCAGAATTTGAGTCCAAAATATGGCTCAGGCCTCGAAATTGGGATGATTGGGATATTTTGAAAACTGTAGGGGAGTTTGTGCAAAATGTGACTCACTGCCGCTTTCAGGACTTGGCATATGTTGGGTATAAAAAGTCGTAATATCAAACTTCGAATACGTGCATTGAGCCAGAATTTGACTCCAAAATATGGCTCAGGCCTTGAAATGGGGATGTTTGGTATATTTTGAAAACTGGAAGGAGGTTTGGGACAAATGTGACCAAACGCCGCTTTCACTACTTTGCATATGTTGGGTATAAAAAGTCGTAATTTCAAACTGCGAATACGTGCAGAGAGCCAGAATTTGGCTCCAAAATATTGCTCAGGCCTCGAAATTGGGATGTTTGGGATATTTTTAAAACTGCAGGGGAGTTTGTGCAAAATGTGACTCACTTCCGCTTTCAGTACTTGGCATATGTTGGGTATAAAATTCGTAATATCAAACTGCGAATACGTGCAGAGAGCCAGAATTTGGCTCCAAAATATGGCTCAGGCCTCGATATTGGAATGTTTGGGCTATTTTGAAAACTGCAGGAAGGTTTGGGACAAATGTGACCAAACGCCGCTTTCAGTACTTCGCATATGTTGGGTATAAAAAAGTCGTAATTTCAAACTGCGAATACGTGCAGAGAGCCAGAATTTGGGTCCAAAATATGGCATAGGCCTCGAAATTGGGATGTTTGGGATATTTTGAAAACTGCAGGGGAGTTTGTGCAAAATGTGACTCACTGCCGCGTCCAGTACTTGGCATATGTTGGGTATAAAATGTCGTATTATTAAACTGCGAACACGTGCAGAGAGCCAGAATTTGTCACCAAAATATGGCTCAGGCCTCGAAATTTGGATATTTGGGATATTTATAAAACTGCGGGAGGTTTGGGACAAATGTGACCAAATGGCGCTTTCAGTACTTGGCATATGTTGGGTATAAAAAAATCGCAATTTCAAACTGCGAATACATGCAGAGAGCCAGAATTTGGCTTCAAAATATGGCTTAGGCCTCGAAATTGGGATGTTTGTGATATTTTGAAAACTGGAGGGAGGTTTGGGACAAATGTGACCAAACGCCGCTTTCAGCACTTGGCATATATTGGGTATAAAAAAGTCGCAATTTCAAACTGCGAATACTTGCAGAGAGCCAGAATTTGCCTCCAAAATATGGCTCAGGCATCGAATTTGGGATATTGGGGATATTTTGAAAACTGGAGGGGAGTTTGTGCAAAATGTGACTCCTGCCACTTTCAGTACTTGGCATATGTTGGGTATAAAATTCGTAATATGAAACTGCGAATACGTGCAGAGAGCCAGAATTTGGCTACAAAATATGGCTCAGGCCTCGAAATTGGGATGTTTTTGATATTTTGAAAACTGCAGAGAAGTTTGTGCAAAATCTTACTAATTGCCGCTTTCAGGACTTGGCATATGTTGGGTATAAAAAGTCGTAGTTTAAAACAGCGAATACGTGCAGAGAGCCAGAATTTGGCTCCAAAATATTGCTCAGGCCTCGAAATTGGGAAGTTTGGGATATTTTGAAAACTGCAGGGGAGTTTGTGCAAAATGTGACTCACTGCCGCGTTCAGTACTTGGCATATGTTGGGTATAAAAAGTAGTAATATTAAACTGCGAATACGTGCATAGAGCCAGAATTTGGCTCCAAAATATGGCTCAGGCCTCGAAATTGGGATGTTTGGGATATTTTGAAAACTGCAGGGGAGTTTGTGCAAAATGTGACTCACTTCCGCTTTCAGTACTTGGCATATGTTGGGTATAAAAAGTCGTAATATCAAACTACGAATTCATGTAGAGAGCCATAATTTGGTTCCAAAATATGGCTCAGGCCTCGAAATTGCGATGTTTGGGATATTTTGAAAACTGGAGGGAGGTTTGGGACAAATGTGACCAAACGCCGCTTTCAGGACTTGGCATATATTGGGTATAAAAAAAGTCGTAATTTCAAACTGCGAATACGTGCAGAGAGCCAGAATTTGGCTCCAAAATATGGCTCAGGCCTTGAAATTGGGATATTTGGGATATTTTGAAAACTGGAGAGGAGTTTGTGCAAAATATGACTCACTGCCGCTTTCAGTACTTGGCATATGTTGGGTATAAAATTCGTAATATGAAACTGCGAATATGTGCAGAGAGCCAGAATTTGGCTCCAAAATATGGCTCAGGCCTCGATATTGGAATGTTTGGGATATTTTGAAAACTGCAGGAAGGTTTGGGACAAATGTGACCAAACGCCGCTTTCAGTACTTCGCATATGTTGGGAATAAAAAAGTCGTAATTTCAAACTGCGAATACGTGCAGAGAGCCAGAATTTGAGTCCAAAATATGGCTCAGGCCTCGAAATTGGGATGATTGGGATATTTTGAAAACTGTAGGGGAGTTTGTGCAAAATGTGACTCACTGCCGCTTTCAGGACTTGGCATATGTTGGGTATAAAAAGTCGTAATATCAAACTGCGAATACGTGCATTGAGTCAGAATTTGACTCCAAAATATGGCTCAGGCCTTGAAATGGGGATGTTTGGTATATTTTGAAAACTGGAAGGAGGTTTGGGACAAATGTGACCAAACGCCGCTTTCACTTCTTTGCATATGTTGGGTATAAAAAGTCGTAATTTCAAACTGCGAATACGTGCAGAGAGCCAGAATTTGGCTCCAAAATATTGCTCAGGCCTCGAAATTGGGATGTTTGGGATATTTTTAAAACTGCAGGGGAGTTTGTGCAAAATGTGACTCACTTCCGCTTTCAGTACTTGGCATATGTTGGGTATAAAATTCGTAATATCAAACTGCGAATACGTGCAGAGAGCCAGAATTTGGCTCCAAAATATGGCTCAGGCCTCGATATTGGAATGTTTGGAATATTTTGAAAACTGCAGGAAGGTTTGGGACAAATGTGACCAAACGCCGCTTTCACTACTTTGCATATGTTGGGTATAAAAAAGTCGCAATTTCAAACTGCGAATACGTGCAGAGAGCCAGAATTTGGCCCCAAAATATGGCTCAGGCCTCGAAATTGGGATATTTGGGATATTTCGAGAACTGCAGGGGAGTTTGTGCAAAATGTGACTCACTGCCGCTTTCAGGACTTAGCATATGTTGGGTATAAAAAGTCGTAATATCAAACTGCGAATACGTGCAGAGAGCCAGAATTTGGCTCCAAAATATGGCTCAGGGCTCGAAATTGGGATGTTTGGGATATTTTGAAAACTGGAGGGAGGTTTGGGACAAATGTGACCAAACGCCGCTTTCAGTACTTGGCATATGTTGAGTATAAAAAGTTGTAATTTCAAACTGCGAATACGTACAGAGAGGTTGAATTTGGCTCCAAAATATTGTTCAGGCCTCGAAATTGGGATGTTTGGGATATTTTGAAAACTGGAGGGAGGTTTGGGACAAATGTGACCAAACGTTGCTTTCAGTACTTGGCATATGTTGAGTATAAAAAGTTGTAATTTCTCAACTGCGAATACGTACAGAGAGGTTGAATTTGGCTCCAAAATATGGCTCAGGCCTCGAAATTGGGATGTTTGGGATATTTTGAAAACTGCAGGGGAGTTTGTGAAAAAAATGTGACTCACTGCCGCATCAAGTACTTGGCATATGTTGGGTATAAAAATTCGTAATATCAAACTGCGAATACTTGCAGAGAGCCAGAATTTGGCTCCAAAATATGGCTCAGGCCTCGAAATTGGGATGTTTGGGATATTTTGAAAACTGGAAGGAGGTTTGGGACAAATGTGACCAAACGCCGCTTTCAGTACTTAGCATATGTTGGGTATAAAAAGTCGTAACTTCAAACTGCGAATACGTACAAAGAGCCTGAATTTGTCTCCAAAATATGGCTCAGGCCTCAAAATTGGGATATTTGGGATATTTCGAAAACTACAGGGGAGTTTGTCCAAAATGTGATTCACTGCCGCTTTCAGGACTTGGCATATGTTGAATATAAAAAGTCGTAATATCAAACTGCGAATACATGTAGAGAGCCAGAATTTAGGTCCTAAATATTGCTCAGGCCTAGAAATTGGGATGTTTGTGATATTTTGAAAACTGGAGGGAGGTTTGGGACAAATGTGACCAAACGCCGCTTTCAGCACTTGGCAAATATTGGGTATAAAAAAGTCGCAATTTCAAACTGCGAATACTTGCAGAGAGCCAGAATTTGGCTCCAAAATATGGCTCAGGCATCGAATATGGGATATTTGGGATATTTTGAAAACTGGAGGGGAGTTTGTGCAAAATGTGACTCACTGCCGCTTTCAGTACTTGGCATATGTTGGGTATAAAATTCGTAATATGAAACTGCGAATACGTGCAGAGAGCCAGAATTTGGCTCCAAAATATGGCTCAGGCCTCGATATTGGAATGTTTGGGTTATTTTGAAAACTGCAGGAAGGTTTGGGACAAATGTGACCAAACGCCGCTTTCAGCACTTCGCATATGTTGGGTATAAAAAAGTCGTAATTTCAAACTGCGAATACGTGCAGAGAGCCAGAATTTGGGTCCAAAATATGGCATAGGCCTCGAAATTGGGATGTTTGGGATATTTTGAAAACTGCAGGGGAGTTTGTGCAAAATGTGACTCACTGCCGCGTCCAGTACTTGGCATATGTTGGGTATAAAATGTCGTATTATTAAACTGCGAACACGTGCAGAGAGCCAGAATTTGTCACCAAAATATGGCTCAGGCCTCGAAATTGGGATATTTGGGATATTTTGAAAACTGCGGGAGGTTTGGGACAAATGTGACCAAATGGCGCTTTCAGTACTTGGCATATGTTGGGTATAAAAAATTCGCAATTTCAAACTGCGAATACATGCAGAGAGCCAGAATTTGGCTCCAAAATATGACTCAGGCCTCGAAATTGGGAAGTTTGGGATATTTTGAAAACTGCAGGGGAGTTTGTGCAAAATGTGACTCACTGCCGCTTTCAGGACTTAGCATATGTTGGGTATAAAAAGTCGTAATATCAAACTGCGAATACGTGCATAGAGCCAGAATTTGGCTCCAAAATATGGCTCAGGCATCGAATATGGGATATTTGGGATATTTTGAAAACTGGAGGGGAGTTTGTGCAAAATGTGACTCACTGCCGCTTTCAGTACTTGGCATATGTTGGGTATAAAATTCGTAATATGAAACTGCGAATACGTGCAGAGAGCCAGAATTTGGCTCCAAAATATGGCTCAGGCCTCGATATTGGAATGTTTGGGCTATTTTGAAAACTGCAGGAAGGTTTGGGACAAATGTGACCAAACGCCGCTTTCAGTACTTCGCATATGTTGGGTATAAAAAAGTCGTAATTTCAAACTGCGAATACGTGCAGAGAGCCAGAATTTGGGTCCAAAATATAGCATAGGCCTCGAAATTGGGATGTTTGGGATATTTTGAAAACTGCAGGGGAGTTTGTGCAAAATGTGACTCACTGCCGCGTCCAGTACTTGGCATATGTTGGGTATAAAATGTCGTATTATTAAACTGCGAACACGTGCAGAGAGCCAGAATTTGTCACCAAAATATGGCTCAGGCCTCGAAATTTGGATATTTGGGATATTTTGAAAACTGCGGGAGGTTTGGGACAAATGTGACCAAATGGCGCTTTCAGTACTTGGCATATGTTGGGTATAAAAAAATCGCAATTTCAAACTGCGAATACATGCAGAGAGCCAGAATTTGGCTCCAAAATATGGCTCAGGCCTCGAAATTGGGATGTTTGTGATATTTTGAAAACTGGAGGGAGGTTTGGGACAAATGTGACCAAACGCCGCTTTCAGCACTTGGCATATATTGGGTATAAAAAAGTCGCAATTTCAAACTGCGAATACTTGCAGAGAGCCAGAATTTGCCTCCAAAATATGGCTCAGGCATCGAATTTGGGATATTGGGGATATTTTGAAAACTGGAGGGGAGTTTGTGCAAAATGTGACTCCTGCCACTTTCAGTACTTGGCATATGTTGGGTATAAAATTCGTAATATGAAACTGCGAATACGTGCAGAGAGCCAGAATTTGGCTCCAAAATATGGCTCAGGCCTCGAAATTGGGATGTTTTTGATATTTTGAAAACTGCAGAGAAGTTTGTGCAAAATCCTACTAATTGCCGCTTTCAGGACTTGGCATATGTTGGTATAAAAAGTCGTAGTTTAAAACAGCGAATACGTGCAGAGAGCCAGAATTTGGCTCCAAAATATTGCTCAGGCCTCGAAATTGGGAAGTTTGGGATATTTTGAAAACTGCAGGGGAGTTTGTGCAAAATGTGACTCACTGCCGCGTTCAGTACTTGGCATATGTTGGGTATAAAAAGTAGTAATATTAAACTGCGAATACGTGCATAGAGCCAGAATTTGGCTCCAAAATATGGCTCAGGCCTCGAAATTGGGATGTTTGGGATATTTTGAAAACTGCAGGGGAGTTTGTGCAAAATGTGACTCACTTCCGCTTTCAGTACTTGGCATATGTTGGGTATAAAAAGTCGTAATATCAAACTACGAATTCATGTAGAGAGCCATAATTTGGTTCCAAAATATGGCTCAGGCCTCGAAATTGCGATGTTTGGGATATTTTGAAAACTGGAGGGAGGTTTGGGACAAATGTGACCAAACGCCGCTTTCAGGACTTGGCATATATTGGGTATAAAAAAAGTCGTAATTTCAAACTGCGAATACGTGCAGAGAGCCAGAATTTGGCTCCAAAATATGGCTCAGGCCTCGAAATTGGGATATTTGGGATATTTTGAAAACTGGAGAGGAGTTTGTGCAAAATATGACTCACTGCCGCTTTCAGTACTTGGCATATGTTGGGTATAAAATTCGTAATATGAAACTGCGAATACGTGCAGAGAGCCAGAATTTGGCTCCAAAATATGGCTCAGGCCTCGATATTGGAATGTTTGGGATATTTTGAAAACTGCAGGAAGGTTTGGGACAAATGTGACCAAACGCCGCTTTCAGTACTTCGCATATGTTGGGTATAAAAAAGTCGTAATTTCAAACTGCGAATACGTGCAGAGAGCCAGAATTTGAGTCCAAAATATGGCTCAGGCCTCGAAATTGGGATGATTGGGATATTTTGAAAACTGTAGGGGAGTTTGTGCAAAATGTGACTCACTGCCGCTTTCAGGACTTGGCATATGTTGAGTATAAAAAGTTGTAATTTCAAACTGCGAATACGTACAGAGAGGTTGAATTTGGCTCCAAAATATTGTTCAGGCCTCGAAATTGGGATGTTTGGGATATTTTGAAAACTGGAGGGAGGTTTGGGACAAATGTGACCAAACGTTGCTTTCAGTACTTGGCATATGTTGAGTATAAAAAGTTGTAATTTCTCAACTGCGAATACGTACAGAGAGGTTGAATTTGGCTCCAAAATATGGCTCAGGCCTCGAAATTGGGATGTTTGGGATATTTTGAAAACTGCAGGGGAGTTTGTGAAAAAAATGTGACTCACTGCCGCATCAAGTACTTGGCATATGTTGGGTATAAAAATTCGTAATATCAAACTGCGAATACTTGCAGAGAGCCAGAATTTGGCTCCAAAATATGGCTCAGGCCTCGAAATTGGGATGTTTGGGATATTTTGAAAACTGGAAGGAGGTTTGGGACAAATGTGACCAAACGCCGCTTTCAGTACTTAGCATATGTTGGGTATAAAAAGTCGTAACTTCAAACTGCGAATACGTACAGAGAGCCTGAATTTGTCTCCAAAATATGGCTCAGGCCTCAAAATTGGGATATTTGGGATATTTCGAAAACTACAGGGGAGTTTGTCCAAAATGTGATTCACTGCCGCTTTCAGGACTTGGCATATGTTGAATATAAAAAGTCGTAATATCAAACTGCGAATACATGTAGAGAGCCAGAATTTAGGTCCTAAATATTGCTCAGGCCTAGAAATTGGGATGTTTGTGATATTTTGAAAACTGGAGGGAGGTTTGGGACAAATGTGACCAAACGCCGCTTTCAGCACTTGGCAAATATTGGGTATAAAAAAGTCGCAATTTCAAACTGCGAATACTTGCAGAGAGCCAGAATTTGGCTCCAAAATATGGCTCAGGCATCGAATATGGGATATTTGGGATATTTTGAAAACTGGAGGGGAGTTTGTGCAAAATGTGACTCACTGCCGCTTTCAGTACTTGGCATATGTTGGGTATAAAATTCGTAATATGAAACTGCGAATACGTGCAGAGAGCCAGAATTTGGCTCCAAAATATGGCTCAGGCCTCGATATTGGAATGTTTGGGTTATTTTGAAAACTGCAGGAAGGTTTGGGACAAATGTGACCAAACGCCGCTTTCAGCACTTCGCATATGTTGGGTATAAAAAAGTCGTAATTTCAAACTGCGAATACGTGCAGAGAGCCAGAATTTGGGTCCAAAATATGGCATAGGCCTCGAAATTGGGATGTTTGGGATATTTTGAAAACTGCAGGGGAGTTTGTGCAAAATGTGACTCACTGCCGCGTCCAGTACTTGGCATATGTTGGGTATAAAATGTCGTATTATTAAACTGCGAACACGTGCAGAGAGCCAGAATTTGTCACCAAAATATGGCTCAGGCCTCGAAATTGGGATATTTGGGATATTTTGAAAACTGCGGGAGGTTTGGGACAAATGTGACCAAATGGCGCTTTCAGTACTTGGCATATGTTGGGTATAAAAAATTCGCAATTTCAAACTGCGAATACATGCAGAGAGCCAGAATTTGGCTCCAAAATATGACTCAGGCCTCGAAATTGGGAAGTTTGGGATATTTTGAAAACTGCAGGGGAGTTTGTGCAAAATGTGACTCACTGCCGCTTTCAGGACTTAGCATATGTTGGGTATAAAAAGTCGTAATATCAAACTGCGAATACGTGCATAGAGCCAGAATTTGGCTCCAAAATATGGCTCAGGCATCGAATATGGGATATTTGGGATATTTTGAAAACTGGAGGGGAGTTTGTGCAAAATGTGACTCACTGCCGCTTTCAGTACTTGGCATATGTTGGGTATAAAATTCGTAATATGAAACTGCGAATACGTGCAGAGAGCCAGAATTTGGCTCCAAAATATGGCTCAGGCCTCGATATTGGAATGTTTGGGCTATTTTGAAAACTGCAGGAAGGTTTGGGACAAATGTGACCAAACGCCGCTTTCAGTACTTCGCATATGTTGGGTATAAAAAAGTCGTAATTTCAAACTGCGAATACGTGCAGAGAGCCAGAATTTGGGTCCAAAATATAGCATAGGCCTCGAAATTGGGATGTTTGGGATATTTTGAAAACTGCAGGGGAGTTTGTGCAAAATGTGACTCACTGCCGCGTCCAGTACTTGGCATATGTTGGGTATAAAATGTCGTATTATTAAACTGCGAACACGTGCAGAGAGCCAGAATTTGTCACCAAAATATGGCTCAGGCCTCGAAATTTGGATATTTGGGATATTTTGAAAACTGCGGGAGGTTTGGGACAAATGTGACCAAATGGCGCTTTCAGTACTTGGCATATGTTGGGTATAAAAAAATCGCAATTTCAAACTGCGAATACATGCAGAGAGCCAGAATTTGGCTCCAAAATATGGCTCAGGCCTCGAAATTGGGATGTTTGTGATATTTTGAAAACTGGAGGGAGGTTTGGGACAAATGTGACCAAACGCCGCTTTCAGCACTTGGCATATATTGGGTATAAAAAAGTCGCAATTTCAAACTGCGAATACTTGCAGAGAGCCAGAATTTGCCTCCAAAATATGGCTCAGGCATCGAATTTGGGATATTGGGGATATTTTGAAAACTGGAGGGGAGTTTGTGCAAAATGTGACTCCTGCCACTTTCAGTACTTGGCATATGTTGGGTATAAAATTCGTAATATGAAACTGCGAATACGTGCAGAGAGCCAGAATTTGGCTCCAAAATATGGCTCAGGCCTCGAAATTGGGATGTTTTTGATATTTTGAAAACTGCAGAGAAGTGTGTGCAAAATCCTACTAATTGCCGCTTTCAGGACTTGGCATATGTTGGTATAAAAAGTCGTAGTTTAAAACAGCGAATACGTGCAGAGAGCCAGAATTTGGCTCCAAAATATTGCTCAGGCCTCGAAATTGGGAAGTTTGGGATATTTTGAAAACTGCAGGGGAGTTTGTGCAAAATGTGACTCACTGCCGCGTTCAGTACTTGGCATATGTTGGGTATAAAAAGTAGTAATATTAAACTGCGAATACGTGCATAGAGCCAGAATTTGGCTCCAAAATATGGCTCAGGCCTCGAAATTGGGATGTTTGGGATATTTTGAAAACTGCAGGGGAGTTTGTGCAAAATGTGACTCACTTCCGCTTTCAGTACTTGGCATATGTTGGGTATTAAAAGTCGTAATATCAAACTACGAATTCATGTAGAGAGCCATAATTTGGTTCCAAAATATGGCTCAGGCCTCGAAATTGCGATGTTTGGGATATTTTGAAAACTGGAGGGAGGTTTGGGACAAATGTGACCAAACGCCGCTTTCAGGACTTGGCATATATTGGGTATAAAAAAAGTCGTAATTTCAAACTGCGAATACGTGCAGAGAGCCAGAATTTGGCTCCAAAATATGGCTCAGGCCTCGAAATTGGGATATTTGGGATATTTTGAAAACTGGAGAGGAGTTTGTGCAAAATATGACTCACTGCCGCTTTCAGTACTTGGCATATGTTGGGTATAAAATTCGTAATATGAAACTGCGAATACGTGAGAGAGCCAGAATTTGGCTCCAAAATATGGCTCAGGCCTCGATATTGGAATGTTTGGGATATTTTGAAAACTGCAGGAAGGTTTGGGACAAATGTGACCAAACGCCGCTTTCAGTACTTCACATATGTTGGGTATAAAAAAGTCGTAATTTCAAACTGCGAATACGTGCAGAGAGCCAGAATTTGAGTCCAAAATATGGCTCAGGCCTCGAAATTGGGATGATTGGGATATTTTGAAAACTGTAGGGGAGTTTGTGCAAAATGTGACTCACTGCCGCTTTCAGGACTTGGCATATGTTGGGTATAAAAAGTCGTAATATCAAACTGCGAATACGTGCATTGAGCCAGAATTTGACTCCAAAATATGGCTCAGGCCTTGAAATGGGGATGTTTGGTATATTTTGAAAACTGGAAGGAGGTTTGGGACAAATGTGACCAAACGCCGCTTTCACTTCTTTGCATATGTTGGGTATAAAAAGTCGTAATTTCAAACTGCGAATACGTGCAGAGAGCCAGAATTTGGCTCCAAAATATTGCTCAGGCCTCGAAATTGGGATGTTTGGGATATTTTTAAAACTGCAGGGGAGTTTGTGCAAAATGTGACTCACTTCCGCTTTCAGTACTTGGCATATGTTGGGTATAAAATTCGTAATATCAAACTGCGAATACGTGCAGAGAGCCAGAATTTGGCTCCAAAATATGGCTCAGGCCTCGATATTGGAATGTTTGGAATATTTTGAAAACTGCAGGAAGGTTTGGGACAAATGTGACCAAACGCCGCTTTCACTACTTTGCATATGTTGGGTATAAAAAAGTCGCAATTTCAAACTGCGAATACGTGCAGAGAGCCAGAATTTGGCCCCAAAATATGGCTCAGGCCTCGAAATTGGGATATTTGGGATATTTCGAGAACTGCAGGGGAGTTTGTGCAAAATGTGACTCACTGCCGCTTTCAGGACTTAGCAAATGTTGGGTATAAAAAGTCGTAATATCAAACTGCGAATACGTGCAGAGAGCCAGAATTTGGCTCCAAAATATGGCTCAGGGCTCGAAATTGGGATGTTTGGGATATTTTGAAAACTGGAGGGAGGTTTGGGACAAATGTGACCAAACGCCGCTTTCAGTACTTGGCATATGTTGAGTATAAAAAGTTGTAATTTCAAACTGCGAATACGTACAGAGAGGTTGAATTTGGCTCCAAAATATTGTTCAGGCCTCGAAATTGGGATGTTTGGGATATTTTGAAAACTGGAGGGAGGTTTGGGACAAATGTGACCAAACGTTGCTTTCAGTACTTGGCATATGTTGAGTATAAAAAGTTGTAATTTCTCAACTGCGAATACGTACAGAGAGGTTGAATTTGGCTCCAAAATATGGCTCAGGCCTCGAAATTGGGATGTTTGGGATATTTTGAAAACTGCAGGGGAGTTTGTGCAAAATGTGACTCACTTCCGCTTTCAGTACTTGGCATATGTTGGGTATAAAAAGTCGTAATATCAAACTACGAATTCATGTAGAGAGCCATAATTTGGTTCCAAAATATGGCTCAGGCCTCGAAATTGCGATGTTTGGGATATTTTGAAAACTGGAGGGAGGTTTGGGACAAATGTGACCAAACGCCGCTTTCAGGACTTGGCATATATTGGGTATAAAAAAAGTCGTAATTTCAAACTGCGAATACGTGCAGAGAGCCAGAATTTGGCTCCAAAATATGGCTCAGGCCTCGAAATTGGGATATTTGGGATATTTTGAAAACTGGAGAGGAGTTTGTGCAAAATATGACTCACTGCCGCTTTCAGTACTTGGCATATGTTGGGTATAAAATTCGTAATATGAAACTGCGAATACGTGCAGAGAGCCAGAATTTGGCTCCAAAATATGGCTCAGGCCTCGATATTGGAATGTTTGGGATATTTTGAAAACTGCAGGAAGGTTTGGGACAAATGTGACCAAACGCCGCTTTCAGTACTTCGCATATGTTGGGTATAAAAAAGTCGTAATTTCAAACTGCGAATACGTGCAGAGAGCCAGAATTTGAGTCCAAAATATGGCTCAGGCCTCGAAATTGGGATGATTGGGATATTTTGAAAACTGTAGGGGAGTTTGTGCAAAATGTGACTCACTGCCGCTTTCAGGACTTGGCATATGTTGAGTATAAAAAGTTGTAATTTCAAACTGCGAATACGTACAGAGAGGTTGAATTTGGCTCCAAAATATTGTTCAGGCCTCGAAATTGGGATGTTTGGGATATTTTGAAAACTGGAGGGAGGTTTGGGACAAATGTGACCAAACGTTGCTTTCAGTACTTGGCATATGTTGAGTATAAAAAGTTGTAATTTCTCAACTGCGAATACGTACAGAGAGGTTGAATTTGGCTCCAAAATATGGCTCAGGCCTCGAAATTGGGATGTTTGGGATATTTTGAAAACTGCAGGGGAGTTTGTGAAAAAAATGTGACTCACTGCCGCATCAAGTACTTGGCATATGTTGGGTATAAAAATTCGTAATATCAAACTGCGAATACTTGCAGAGAGCCAGAATTTGGCTCCAAAATATGGCTCAGGCCTCGAAATTGGGATGTTTGGGATATTTTGAAAACTGGAAGGAGGTTTGGGACAAATGTGACCAAACGCCGCTTTCAGTACTTAGCATATGTTGGGTATAAAAAGTCGTAACTTCAAACTGCGAATACGTACAGAGAGCCTGAATTTGTCTCCAAAATATGGCTCAGGCCTCAAAATTGGGATATTTGGGATATTTCGAAAACTACAGGGGAGTTTGTCCAAAATGTGATTCACTGCCGCTTTCAGGACTTGGCATATG
This sequence comes from Procambarus clarkii, assembly GCF_040958095.1. Lineage (NCBI taxonomy): Eukaryota > Metazoa > Arthropoda > Malacostraca > Decapoda > Cambaridae > Procambarus > Procambarus clarkii. The sequence goes on along the minus strand of NC_091217.1, from coordinate 25,368,022 downwards.
TTGAATATAAAAAGTCGTAATATCAAACTGCGAATACATGTAGAGAGCCAGAATTTAGGTCCTAAATATTGCTCAGGCCTAGAAATTGGGATGTTTGTGATATTTTGAAAACTGGAGGGAGGTTTGGGACAAATGTGACCAAACGCCGCTTTCAGCACTTGGCAAATATTGGGTATAAAAAAGTCGCAATTTCAAACTGCGAATACTTGCAGAGAGCCAGAATTTGGCTCCAAAATATGGCTCAGGCATCGAATATGGGATATTTGGGATATTTTGAAAACTGGAGGGGAGTTTGTGCAAAATGTGACTCACTGCCGCTTTCAGTACTTGGCATATGTTGGGTATAAAATTCGTAATATGAAACTGCGAATACGTGCAGAGAGCCAGAATTTGGCTCCAAAATATGGCTCAGGCCTCGATATTGGAATGTTTGGGTTATTTTGAAAACTGCAGGAAGGTTTGGGACAAATGTGACCAAACGCCGCTTTCAGCACTTCGCATATGTTGGGTATAAAAAAGTCGTAATTTCAAACTGCGAATACGTGCAGAGAGCCAGAATTTGGGTCCAAAATATGGCATAGGCCTCGAAATTGGGATGTTTGGGATATTTTGAAAACTGCAGGGGAGTTTGTGCAAAATGTGACTCACTGCCGCGTCCAGTACTTGGCATATGTTGGGTATAAAATGTCGTATTATTAAACTGCGAACACGTGCAGAGAGCCAGAATTTGTCACCAAAATATGGCTCAGGCCTCGAAATTGGGATATTTGGGATATTTTGAAAACTGCGGGAGGTTTGGGACAAATGTGACCAAATGGCGCTTTCAGTACTTGGCATATGTTGGGTATAAAAAATTCGCAATTTCAAACTGCGAATACATGCAGAGAGCCAGAATTTGGCTCCAAAATATGACTCAGGCCTCGAAATTGGGAAGTTTGGGATATTTTGAAAACTGCAGGGGAGTTTGTGCAAAATGTGACTCACTGCCGCTTTCAGGACTTAGCATATGTTGGGTATAAAAAGTCGTAATATCAAACTGCGAATACGTGCATAGAGCCAGAATTTGGCTCCAAAATATGGCTCAGGCATCGAATATGGGATATTTGGGATATTTTGAAAACTGGAGGGGAGTTTGTGCAAAATGTGACTCACTGCCGCTTTCAGTACTTGGCATATGTTGGGTATAAAATTCGTAATATGAAACTGCGAATACGTGCAGAGAGCCAGAATTTGGCTCCAAAATATGGCTCAGGCCTCGATATTGGAATGTTTGGGCTATTTTGAAAACTGCAGGAAGGTTTGGGACAAATGTGACCAAACGCCGTTTTCAGTACTTCGCATATGTTGGGTATAAAAAAGTCGTAATTTCAAACTGCGAATACGTGCAGAGAGCCAGAATTTGGGTCCAAAATATAGCATAGGCCTCGAAATTGGGATGTTTGGGATATTTTGAAAACTGCAGGGGAGTTTGTGCAAAATGTGACTCACTGCCGCGTCCAGTACTTGGCATATGTTGGGTATAAAATGTCGTATTATTAAACTGCGAACACGTGCAGAGAGCCAGAATTTGTCACCAAAATATGGCTCAGGCCTCGAAATTTGGATATTTGGGATATTTTGAAAACTGCGGGAGGTTTGGGACAAATGTGACCAAATGGCGCTTTCAGTACTTGGCATATGTTGGGTATAAAAAAATCGCAATTTCAAACTGCGAATACATGCAGAGAGCCAGAATTTGGCTCCAAAATATGGCTCAGGCCTCGAAATTGGGATGTTTGTGATATTTTGAAAACTGGAGGGAGGTTTGGGACAAATGTGACCAAACGCCGCTTTCAGCACTTGGCATATATTGGGTATAAAAAAGTCGCAATTTCAAACTGCGAATACTTGCAGAGAGCCAGAATTTGCCTCCAAAATATGGCTCAGGCATCGAATTTGGGATATTGGGGATATTTTGAAAACTGGAGGGGAGTTTGTGCAAAATGTGACTCCTGCCACTTTCAGTACTTGGCATATGTTGGGTATAAAATTCGTAATATGAAACTGCGAATACGTGCAGAGAGCCAGAATTTGGCTCCAAAATATGGCTCAGGCCTCGAAATTGGGATGTTTTTGATATTTTGAAAACTGCAGAGAAGTTTGTGCAAAATCCTACTAATTGCCGCTTTCAGGACTTGGCATATGTTGGTATAAAAAGTCGTAGTTTAAAACAGCGAATACGTGCAGAGAGCCAGAATTTGGCTCCAAAATATTGCTCAGGCCTCGAAATTGGGAAGTTTGGGATATTTTGAAAACTGCAGGGGAGTTTGTGCAAAATGTGACTCACTGCCGCGTTCAGTACTTGGCATATGTTGGGTATAAAAAGTAGTAATATTAAACTGCGAATACGTGCATAGAGCCAGAATTTGGCTCCAAAATATGGCTCAGGCCTCGAAATTGGGATGTTTGGGATATTTTGAAAACTGCAGGGGAGTTTGTGCAAAATGTGACTCACTTCCGCTTTCAGTACTTGGCATATGTTGGGTATAAAAAGTCGTAATATCAAACTACGAATTCATGTAGAGAGCCATAATTTGGTTCCAAAATATGGCTCAGGCCTCGAAATTGCGATGTTTGGGATATTTTGAAAACTGGAGGGAGGTTTGGGACAAATGTGACCAAACGCCGCTTTCAGGACTTGGCATATATTGGGTATAAAAAAAGTCGTAATTTCAAACTGCGAATACGTGCAGAGAGCCAGAATTTGGCTCCAAAATATGGCTCAGGCCTCGAAATTGGGATATTTGGGATATTTTGAAAACTGGAGAGGAGTTTGTGCAAAATATGACTCACTGCCGCTTTCAGTACTTGGCATATGTTGGGTATAAAATTCGTAATATGAAACTGCGAATACGTGAGAGAGCCAGAATTTGGCTCCAAAATATGGCTCAGGCCTCGATATTGGAATGTTTGGGATATTTTGAAAACTGCAGGAAGGTTTGGGACAAATGTGACCAAACGCCGCTTTCAGTACTTCACATATGTTGGGTATAAAAAAGTCGTAATTTCAAACTGCGAATACGTGCAGAGAGCCAGAATTTGAGTCCAAAATATGGCTCAGGCCTCGAAATTGGGATGATTGGGATATTTTGAAAACTGTAGGGGAGTTTGTGCAAAATGTGACTCACTGCCGCTTTCAGGACTTGGCATATGTTGGGTATAAAAAGTCGTAATATCAAACTGCGAATACGTGCATTGAGCCAGAATTTGACTCCAAAATATGGCTCAGGCCTTGAAATGGGGATGTTTGGTATATTTTGAAAACTGGAAGGAGGTTTGGGACAAATGTGACCAAACGCCGCTTTCACTTCTTTGCATATGTTGGGTATAAAAAGTCGTAATTTCAAACTGCGAATACGTGCAGAGAGCCAGAATTTGGCTCCAAAATATTGCTCAGGCCTCGAAATTGGGATGTTTGGGATATTTTTAAAACTGCAGGGGAGTTTGTGCAAAATGTGACTCACTTCCGCTTTCAGTACTTGGCATATGTTGGGTATAAAATTCGTAATATCAAACTGCGAATACGTGCAGAGAGCCAGAATTTGGCTCCAAAATATGGCTCAGGCCTCGATATTGGAATGTTTGGAATATTTTGAAAACTGCAGGAAGGTTTGGGACAAATGTGACCAAACGCCGCTTTCACTACTTTGCATATGTTGGGTATAAAAAAGTCGCAATTTCAAACTGCGAATACGTGCAGAGAGCCAGAATTTGGCCCCAAAATATGGCTCAGGCCTCGAAATTGGGATATTTGGGATATTTCGAGAACTGCAGGGGAGTTTGTGCAAAATGTGACTCACTGCCGCTTTCAGGACTTAGCAAATGTTGGGTATAAAAAGTCGTAATATCAAACTGCGAATACGTGCAGAGAGCCAGAATTTGGCTCCAAAATATGGCTCAGGGCTCGAAATTGGGATGTTTGGGATATTTTGAAAACTGGAGGGAGGTTTGGGACAAATGTGACCAAACGCCGCTTTCAGTACTTGGCATATGTTGAGTATAAAAAGTTGTAATTTCAAACTGCGAATACGTACAGAGAGGTTGAATTTGGCTCCAAAATATTGTTCAGGCCTCGAAATTGGGATGTTTGGGATATTTTGAAAACTGGAGGGAGGTTTGGGACAAATGTGACCAAACGTTGCTTTCAGTACTTGGCATATGTTGAGTATAAAAAGTTGTAATTTCTCAACTGCGAATACGTACAGAGAGGTTGAATTTGGCTCCAAAATATGGCTCAGGCCTCGAAATTGGGATGTTTGGGATATTTTGAAAACTGCAGGGGAGTGTGTGAAAAAAATGTGACTCACTGCCGCATCAAGTACTTGGCATAAGTTGGGTATAAAAATTCGTAATATCAAACTGCGAATACTTGCAGAGAGCCAGAATTTGGCTCCAAAATATGGCTCAGGCCTCGAAATTGGGATGTTTGGGATATTTTGAAAACTGGAAGGAGGTTTGGGACAAATGTGACCAAACGCCGCTTTCAGTACTTAGCATATGTTGGGTATAAAAAGTCGTAACTTCAAACTGCGAATACGTACAGAGAGCCTGAATTTGTCTCCAAAATATGGCTCAGGCCTCAAAATTGGGATATTTGGGATATTTCGAAAACTACAGGGGAGTTTGTCCAAAATGTGATTCACTGCCGCTTTCAGGACTTGGCATATGTTGAGTATAAAAAGTCGTAATATCAAACTGCGAATACATGTAGAGAGCCAGAATTTAGGTCCTAAATATTGCTCAGGCCTAGAAATTGGGATGTTTGTGATATTTTGAAAACTGGAGGGAGGTTTGGGACAAATGTGACCAAACGCCGCTTTCAGCACTTGGCAAATATTGGGTATAAAAAAGTCGCAATTTCAAACTGCGAATACTTGCAGAGAGCCAGAATTTGGCTCCAAAATATGGCTCAGGCATCGAATATGGGATATTTGGGATATTTTGAAAACTGGAGGGGAGTTTGTGCAAAATGTGACTCACTGCCGCTTTCAGTACTTGGCATATGTTGGGTATAAAATTCGTAATATGAAACTGCGAATACGTGCAGAGAGCCAGAATTTGGCTCCAAAATATGGCTCAGGCCTCGATATTGGAATGTTTGGGTTATTTTGAAAACTGCAGGAAGGTTTGGGACAAATGTGACCAAACGCCGCTTTCAGTACTTCGCATATGTTGGGTATAAAAAAGTCGTAATTTCAAACTGCGAATACGTGCAGAGAGCCAGAATTTGGGTCCAAAATATGGCATAGGCCTCGAAATTGGGATGTTTGGGATATTTTGAAAACTGCAGGGGAGTTTGTGCAAAATGTGACTCACTGCCGCGTCCAGAACTTGGCATATGTTGGGTATAAAATGTCGTATTATTAAACTGCCAACACGTGCAGAGAGCCAGAATTTGTCACCAAAATATGGCTCAGGCCTCGAAATTGGGATATTTGGGATATTTTGAAAACTGCGGGAGGTTTGGGACAAATGTGACCAAATGGCGCTTTCAGTACTTGGCATATGTTGGGTATAAAAAATTCGCAATTTCAAACTGCGAATACATGCAGAGAGCCAGAATTTGGCTCCAAAATATGACTCAGGCCTCGAAATTGGGAAGTTTGGGATATTTTGAAAACTGCAGGGGAGTTTGGGACATATATGACCAAACGCCGCTTTCAGTACTTGACATATGTTGGGTATAAAAAAGTCGCAATTTCAAACTGCGAATACGTGCAGAGAGCCAGAATTTGGCTCCAAAATATGGCTCAGGCCTCGAAATTGGGATGTTTGTGATATTTTGAAAACAGGAGGGAGGTTTGGGACAAATGTGACCAAACGCCGCTTTCAGCACTTGGCATATATTGGGTATAAAAAAGTCGCAATTTCAAACTGCGAATACTTGCAGAGAGCCAGAATTTGGCTCCAAAATATGGCTCAGGCATCGAATTTGGGATATTGGGGATATTTTGAAAACTGGAGGGGAGTTTGTGCAAAATGTGACTCCTGCCACTTTCAGTACTTGGCATATGATGGGTATAAAATTCGTAATATGAAACTGCGAATACGTGCAGAGAGCCAGAATTTGGCTCCAAAATATGGCTCAGGCCTCGAAATTGGGATGTTTTTGATATTTTGAAAACTGCAGAGAAGTTTGTGCAAAATCTTACTAATTGCCGCTTTCAGGACTTGGCATATGTTGGGTATAAAAAGTCGTAGTTTAAAACAGCGAATACGTGCAGAGAGCCAGAATCTGGCTCCAAAATATTGCTCAGGCCTCGAAATTGGGAAGTTTGGGATATTTTGAAAACTGCAGGGGAGTTTGTGCAAAATGTGACTCACTGCCGCGTCCAGTACTTGGCATATGTTGGGTATAAAAAGTAGTAATATTAAACTGCGAATACGTGCAGAGAGCCAGAATTTGGCTCCAAAATATGGCTCAGGCCTCGAAATTGGGATGTTTGTGATATTTTGAAAACAGGAGGGAGGTTTGGGACAAATGTGACCAAACGCCGCTTTCAGCACTTGGCATATATTGGGTATAAAAAAGTCGCAATTTCAAACTGCGAATACTTGCAGAGAGCCAGAATTTGGCTCCAAAATATGGCTCAGGCCTCGAAATTGGGATATTTGGGATATTTTGAAAACTGGAGAGGAGTTTGTGCAAAATATGACTCACTGCCGCTTTCAGTACTTGGCATATGTTGGGTATAAAATTCGTAATATGAAACTGCGAATACGTGCAGAGAGCCAGAATTTGAGTCCAAAATATGGCTCAGGCCTCGAAATTGGGATGATTGGGATATTTTGAAAACTCTAGGGGAGTTTGTGCAAAATGTGACTCACTGCCGCTTTCAGGACTTGGCATATGTTGGGTATAAAAAGTCGTAATATCAAACTGCGAATACGTGCATTGAGCCAGAATTTGACTCCAAAATATGGCTCAGGCCTTGAAATGGGGATGTTTGGTATATTTTGAAAACTGGAAGGAGGTTTGGGACAAATTTGACCAAACGCCGCTTTCACTACTTTGCATATGTTGGGTATAAAAAGTCGTAATTTCAAACTGCGAATACGTGCAGAGAGCCAGAATTTGGCTCCAAAATATTGCTCAGGCCTCGAAATTGGGATGTTTGGGATATTTTTAAAACTGCAGGGGAGTTTGTGCAAAATGTGACTCACTTCCGCTTTCAGTACTTGGCATATGTTGGGTATAAAATTCGTAATATCAAACTGCGAATACGTGCAGAGAGCCAGAATTTGGCTCCAAAATATGGCTCAGGCCTCGATATTGGAATGTTTGGAATATTTTGAAAACTGCAGGAAGGTTTGGGACAAATGTGACCAAACGACGCTTTCACTACTTTGCATATGTTGGGTATAAAAAAGTCGCAATTTCAAACTGCGAATACGTGCAGAGAGCCAGAATTTGGCCCCAAAATATGGCTCAGGCCTCGAAATTGGGATATTTGGGATATTTCGAGAACTGCAGGGGAGTTTGTGCAAAATGTGACTCACTGCCGCTTTCAGGACTTAGCATATGTTGGGTATAAAAAGTCGTAATATCAAACTGCGAATACGTGCATAGAGCCAGAATTTGGCTCCAAAATATGGCTCAGGGCTCGAAATTGGGATGTTTGGGATATTTTGAAAACTGGAGGGAGGTTTGGGACAAATATGACCAAACGCCGCTTTCAGTACTTGGCATATGTTGAGTATAAAAAGTTGTAATTTCAAACTGCGAATACGTACAGAGAGGTTGAATTTGGCTCCAAAATATTGTTCAGGCCTCGAAATTGGGATGTTTGGGATATTTTGAAAACTGGAGGGAGGTTTGGGACAAATGTGACCAAACGTTGCTTTCAGTACTTGGCATATGTTGAGTATAAAAAGTTGTAATTTCTCAACTGCGAATACGTACAGAGAGGTTGAATTTGGCTCCAAAATATGGCTCAGGCCTCGAAATTGGGATGTTTGGGATATTTTGAAAACTGCAGGGGAGTTTGTGAAAAAAATGTGACTCACTGCCGCATCAAGTACTTGGCATATGTTGGGTATAAAATTCGTAATATGAAACTGCGAATACGTGCAGAGAGCCAGAATTTGGCTCCAAAATATGGCTCAGGCCTCGAAATTGGGATGTTTGGGATATTTTGAAAACTGGAAGGAGGTTTGGGACAAATGTGACCAAACGCCGCTTTCAGTACTTAGCATATGTTGGGTATAAAAAGTCGTAACTTCAAACTGCGAATACGTACAGAGAGCCTGAATTTGTCTCCAAAATATGGCTCAGGCCTCAAAATTGGGATATTTGGGATATTTCGAAAACTACAGGGGAGTTTGTCCAAAATGTGATTCACTGCCGCTTTCAGGACTTGGCATATGTTGAGTATAAAAAGTCGTAATATCAAACTGCGAATACATGTAGAGAGCCAGAATTTAGGTCCTAAATATTGCTCAGGCCTAGAAATTGGGATGTTTGTGATATTTTGAAAACTGGAGGGAGGTTTGGGACAAATGTGACCAAACGCCGCTTTCAGCACTTGGCAAATATTGGGTATAAAAAAGTCGCAATTTCAAACTGCGAATACTTGCAGAGAGCCAGAATTTGGCTCCAAAATATGGCTCAGGCATCGAATATGGGATATTTGGGATATTTTGAAAACTGGAGGGGAGTTTGTGCAAAATGTGACTCACTGCCGCTTTCAGTACTTGGCATATGTTGGGTATAAAATTCGTAATATGAAACTGCGAATACGTGCAGAGAGCCAGAATTTGGCTCCAAAATATGGCTCAGGCCTCGATATTGGAATGTTTGGGTTATTTTGAAAACTGCAGGAAGGTTTGGGACAAATGTGACCAAACGCCGCTTTCAGTACTTCGCATATGTTGGGTATAAAAAAGTCGTAATTTCAAACTGCGAATACGTGCAGAGAGCCAGAATTTGGGTCCAAAATATGGCATAGGCCTCGAAATTGGGATGTTTGGGATATTTTGAAAACTGCAGGGGAGTTTGTGCAAAATGTGACTCACTTCCGCTTTCAGTACTTGGCATATGTTGGGTATAAAATTCGTAATATCAAACTGCGAATACGTGCAGAGAGCCAGAATTTGGCTCCAAAATATGGCTCAGGCCTCGATATTGGAATGTTTGGAATATTTTGAAAACTGCAGGAAGGTTTGGGACAAATGTGACCAAACGACGCTTTCACTACTTTGCATATGTTGGGTATAAAAAAGTCGCAATTTCAAACTGCGAATACGTGCAGAGAGCCAGAATTTGGCCCCAAAATATGGCTCAGGCCTCGAAATTGGGATATTTGGGATATTTCGAGAACTGCAGGGGAGTTTGTGCAAAATGTGACTCACTGCCGCTTTCAGGACTTAGCATATGTTGGGTATAAAAAGTCGTAATATCAAACTGCGAATACGTGCATAGAGCCAGAATTTGGCTCCAAAATATGGCTCAGGGCTCGAAATTGGGATGTTTGGGATATTTTGAAAACTGGAGGGAGGTTTGGGACAAATGTGACCAAACGCCGCTTTCAGTACTTGGCATATGTTGAGTATAAAAAGTTGAAATTTCAAACTGCGAATACGTACAGAGAGGTTGAATTTGGCTCCAAAATATTGTTCAGGCCTCGAAATTGGGATGTTTGGGATATTTTGAAAACTGGAGGGAGGTTTGGGACAAATGTGACCAAACGTTGCTTTCAGTACTTGGCATATGTTGAGTATAAAAAGTTGTAATTTCTCAACTGCGAATACGTACAGAGAGGTTGAATTTGGCTCCAAAATATGGCTCAGGCCTCGAAATTGGGATGTTTGGGATATTTTGAAAACTGCAGGGGAGTTTGTGAAAAAAATGTGACTCACTGCCGCATCAAGTACTTGGCATATGTTAGGTATAAAATTCGTAATATGAAACTGCGAATACGTGCAGAGAGCCAGAATTTGGCTCCAAAATATGGCTCAGGCCTCGAAATTGGGATGTTTGGGATATTTTGAAAACTGGAAGGAGGTTTGGGATAAATGTGACCAAACGCCGCTTTCAGTACTTAGCATATGTTGGGTATAAAAAGTCGTAACTTCAAACTGCGAATACGTACAGAGAGCCTGAATTTGTCTCCAAAATATGGCTCAGGCCTCAAAATTGGGATATTTGGGATATTTCGAAAACTACAGGGGAGTTTGTCCAAAATGTGATTCACTGCCGCTTTCAGGACTTGGCATATGTTGAGTATAAAAAGTCGTAATATCAAACTGCGAATACATGTAGAGAGCCAGAATTTAGGTCCTAAATATTGCTCAGGCCTAGAAATTGGGATGTTTGTGATATTTTGAAAACTGGGGGGAGGTTTGGGACAAATGTGACCAAACGCCGCTTTCAGCACTTGGCAAATATTGGGTATAAAAAAGTCGCAATTTCAAACTGCGAATACTTGCAGAGAGCCAGAATTTGGCTCCAAAATATGGCTCAGGCATCGAATATGGGATATTTGGGATATTTTGAAAACTGGAGGGGAGTTTGTGCAAAATGTGACTCACTGCCGCTTTCAGTACTTGGCATATGTTGGGTATAAAATTCGTAATATGAAACTGCGAATACGTGCAGAGAGCCAGAATTTGGCTCCAAAATATGGCTCAGGCCTCGATATTGGAATGTTTGGGTTATTTTGAAAACTGCAGGAAGGTTTGGGACAAATGTGACCAAACGCCGCTTTCAGTACTTCGCATATGTTGGGTATAAAAAAGTCGTAATTTCAAACTGCGAATACGTGCAGAGAGCCAGAATTTGGGTCCAAAATATGGCCATAGGCCTCGAAATTGGGATGTTTGGGATATTTTGAAAACTGCAGGGGAGTTTGTGCAAAATGTGACTCACTGCCGCGTCCAGAACTTGGCATATGTTGGGTATAAAATGTCGTATTATTAAACTGCCAACACGTGCAGAGAGCCAGAATTTGTCACCAAAATATGGCTCAGGCCTCGAAATTGGGATATTTGGGATATTTTGAAAACTGCGGGAGGTTTGGGACAAATGTGACCAAATGGTGCTTTCAGTACTTGGCATATGTTGGGTATAAAAAATTCGCAATTTCAAACTGCGAATACATGCAGAGAGCCAGAATTTGGCTCCAAAATATGACTCAGGCCTCGAAATTGGGAAGTTTGGGATATTTTGAAAACTGCAGGGGAGTTTGGGACATATATGACCAAACGCCGCTTTCAGTACTTGACATATGTTGGGTATAAAAAAGTCGCAATTTCAAACTGCGAATACGTGCAGAGAGCCAGAATTTGGCTCCAAAATATGGCTCAGGCCTCGAAATTGGGATGTTTGTGATATTTTGAAAACTGGAGGGAGGTTTGGGACAAATGTGACCAAACGCCGCTTTCAGCACTTGGCATATATTGGGTATAAAAAAGTCGCAATTTCAAACTGCGAATACTTGCAGAGAGCCAGAATTTGGCTCCAAAATATGGCTCAGGCATCGAATTTGGGATATTGGGGATATTTTGAAAACTGGAGGGGAGTTTGTGCGAAATGTGACTCCTGCCACTTTCAGTACTTGGCATATGTTGGGTATAAAATTCGTAATATGAAACTGCGAATACGTGCAGAGAGCCAGAATTTGGCTCCAAAATATGGCTCAGGCCTCGAAATTGGGATGTTTTTGATATTTTGAAAACTGCAGAGAAGTTTGTGCAAAATCTTACTAATTGCCGCTTTCAGGACTTGGCATATGTTGGGTATAAAAAGTCGTAGTTTAAAACAGCGAATACGTGCAGAGAGCCAGAATTTGGCTCCAAAATATTGCTCAGGCCTCGAAATTGGGAAGTTTGGGATATTTTGAAAACTGCAGGGGAGTTTGTGCAAAATGTGACTCACTGCCGCGTCCAGTACTTGGCATATGTTGGGTATAAAAAGTAGTAATATTAAACTGCGAATACGTGCATAGAGCCAGAATTTGGCTCCAAAATATGGCTCAGGCCTCGAAATTGGGATGTTTGGGATATTTTGAAAACTGCAGGGGAGTTTGTGCAAAATGTGACTCACTTCCGCTTTCAGTACTTGGCATATGTTGGGTATAAAAAGTCGTAATATCAAACTACGAATTCATGTAGAGAGCCAGAATTTGGTTCCAAAATATGGCTCAGGCCTCGAAATTGGGATGTTTGGGATATTTTGAAAACTGGAGGGAGGTTTGGGACAAATGTGACCAAACGCCGGTTTCAGGACTTGGCATATATTGGGTATAAAAAAAGTCGTAATTTCAAACTGCGAATACGTGCAGAGAGCCAGAATTTGGCTCCAAAATATGGCTCAGGCCTCGAAATTGGGATATTTGGGATATTTTGAAAACTGGAGAGGAGTTTGTGCAAAATATGACTCACTGCCGCTTTCAGTACTTGGCATATGTTGGGTATAAAATTCGTAATATGAAACTGCGAATACGTGCAGAGAGCCAGAATTTGAGTCCAAAATATGGCTCAGGCCTCGAAATTGGGATGATTGGGATATTTTGAAAACTCTAGGGGAGTTTGTGCAAAATGTGACTCACTGCCGCTTTCAGGACTTGGCATATGTTGGGTATAAAAAGTCGTAATATCAAACTGCGAATACGTGCATTGAGCCAGAATTTGACTCCAAAATATGGCTCAGGCCTTGAAATGGGGATGTTTGGTATATTTTGAAAACTGGAAGGAGGTTTGGGACAAATTTGACCAAACGCCGCTTTCACTACTTTGCATATGTTGGGTATAAAAAGTCGTAATTTCAAACTGCGAATACGTGCAGAGAGCCAGAATTTGGCTCCAAAATATTGCTCAGGCCTCGAAATTGGGATGTTTGGGATATTTTTAAAACTGCAGGGGAGTTTGTGCAAAATGTGACTCACTTCCGCTTTCAGTACTTGGCATATGTTGGGTATAAAATTCGTAATATCAAACTGCGAATACGTGCAGAGAGCCAGAATTTGGCTCCAAAATATGGCTCAGGCCTCGATATTGGAATGTTTGGAATATTTTGAAAACTGCAGGAAGGTTTGGGACAAATGTGACCAAACGACGCTTTCACTACTTTGCATATGTTGGGTATAAAAAAGTCGCAATTTCAAACTGCGAATACGTGCAGAGAGCCAGAATTTGGCCCCAAAATATGGCTCAGGCCTCGAAATTGGGATATTTGGGATATTTCGAGAACTGCAGGGGAGTTTGTGCAAAATGTGACTCACTGCCGCTTTCAGGACTTAGCATATGTTGGGTATAAAAAGTCGTAATATCAAACTGCGAATACGTGCATAGAGCCAGAATTTGGCTCCAAAATATGGCTCAGGGCTCGAAATTGGGATGTTTGGGATATTTTGAAAACTGGAGGGAGGTTTGGGACAAATGTGACCAAACGCCGCTTTCAGTACTTGGCATATGTTGAGTATAAAAAGTTGTAATTTCAAACTGCGAATACGTACAGAGAGGTTGAATTTGGCTCCAAAATATTGTTCAGGCCTCGAAATTGGGATGTTTGGGATATTTTGAAAACTGGAGGGAGGTTTGGGACAAATGTGACCAAACGTTGCTTTCAGTACTTGGCATATGTTGAGTATAAAAAGTTGTAATTTCTCAACTGCGAATACGTACAGAGAGGTTGAATTTGGCTCCAAAATATGGCTCAGGCCTCGAAATTGGGATGTTTGGGATATTTTGAAAACTGCAGGGGAGTTTGTGAAAAAAATGTGACTCACTGCCGCATCAAGTACTTGGCATATGTTGGGTATAAAATTCGTAATATGAAACTGCGAATACGTGCAGAGAGCCAGAATTTGGCTCCAAAATATGGCTCAGGCCTCGATATTGGAATGTTTGGGTTATTTTGAAAACTGCAGGAAGGTTTGGGACAAATGTGTCCAAACGCCGCTTTCAGTACTTCGCATATGTTGGGTATAAAAAAGTCGTAATTTCAAACTGCGAATACGTGCAGAGAGCCAGAATTTGGGTCCAAAATATGGCTCAGGCCTTGAAATGGGGATGTTTGGTATATTTTGAAAACTGGAAGGAGGTTTGGGACAAATTTGACCAAACGCCGCTTTCACTACTTTGCATATGTTGGGTATAAAAAGTCGTAATTTCAAACTGCGAATACGTGCAGAGAGCCAGAATTTGGCTCCAAAATATTGCTCAGGCCTCGAAATTGGGATGTTTGGGATATTTTTAAAACTGCAGGGGAGTTTGTGCAAAATGTGACTCACTTCCGCTTTCAGTACTTGGCATATGTTGGGTATAAAATTCGTAATATCAAACTGCGAATACGTGCAGAGAGCCAGAATTTGGCTCCAAAATATGGCTCAGGCCTCGATATTGGAATGTTTGGAATATTTTGAAAACTGCAGGAAGGTTTGGGACAAATGTGACCAAACGACGCTTTCACTACTTTGCATATGTTGGGTATAAAAAAGTCGCAATTTCAAACTGCGAATACGTGCAGAGAGCCAGAATTTGGCCCCAAAATATGGCTCAGGCCTCGAAATTGGGATATTTGGGATATTTCGAGAACTGCAGGGGAGTTTGTGCAAAATGTGACTCACTGCCGCTTTCAGGACTTAGCATATGTTGGGTATAAAAAGTCGTAATATCAAACTGCGAATACGTGCATAGAGCCAGAATTTGGCTCCAAAATATGGCTCAGGGCTCGAAATTGGGATGTTTGGGATATTTTGAAAACTGGAGGGAGGTTTGGGACAAATGTGACCAAACGCCGCTTTCAGTACTTGGCATATGTTGAGTATAAAAAGTTGTAATTTCAAACTGCGAATACGTACAGAGAGGTTGAATTTGGCTCCAAAATATTGTTCAGGCCTCGAAATTGGGATGTTTGGGATATTTTGAAAACTGGAGGGAGGTTTGGGACAAATGTGACCAAACGTTGCTTTCAGTACTTGGCATATGTTGAGTATAAAAAGTTGTAATTTCTCAACTGCGAATACGTACAGAGAGGTTGAATTTGGCTCCAAAATATGGCTCAGGCCTCGAAATTGGGATGTTTGGGATATTTTGAAAACTGCAGGGGAGTTTGTGAAAAAAATGTGACTCACTGCCGCATCAAGTACTTGGCATATGTTGGGTATAAAATTCGTAATATGAAACTGCGAATACGTGCAGAGAGCCAGAATTTGGCTCCAAAATATGGCTCAGGCCTCGATATTGGAATGTTTGGGTTATTTTGAAAACTGCAGGAAGGTTTGGGACAAATGTGTCCAAACGCCGCTTTCAGTACTTCGCATATGTTGGGTATAAAAAAGTCGTAATTTCAAACTGCGAATACGTGCAGAGAGCCAGAATTTGGGTCCAAAATATGGCATAGGCCTCGAAATTGGGATGTTTGGGATATTTTGAAAACTGCAGGGGAGTTTGTGCAAAATGTGACTCACTGCCGCGTCCAGTACTTGGCATATGTTGGGTATAAAAAGTCATAATTTCAAACTGCGAATACATGCAGAGAGCCAGAATTTAGCTCCTAAATATGACTCAGGCCTCGAAATTGGGAAGTTTGGGATATTTTGAAAACTGCTGGGGAGTTTGGGACAAATATGACCAAACGCCGCTTTCAGTACTTGACATATGTTGGGTATAAAAAATTCGCCATTTCAAACTGCGAATACGTGCAGAGAGCCAGAATTTGGCTCTAAAATATGGCTCAGGCCTCGAAATTGGGATCTTTGGGATATTTTGAAAACTGCAGGAAAGTTTGGTACAAATGTGACCAAACGCTGCTTCCAGTTCTTCCCATATGTTTCGTATAAAAATTCGTAATTTAAAACTGCGAATACATGCAGAGAGCCAGATTTTGGCTCCAAAATATTGCTCAGGCCTCGAAATTGGGATATTTGGGATATTTTGAAAACTGGAGGGGAGTTTGTGCAAAATGTGACTCACTGCCGCTTTCAGTACTTGGCATATGTTGGGTATAAAATTTGTAATATGAAACTGCGAATACGTGCAGAGAGCCAGAATTTGGCTCCAAAATATGGCTCAGGCCTCGATATTGGAATGTTTGGGATATTTTGAAAACTGCAGGAAGGTTTGGGACAAACGTGACCAAACGCCGCTTTCAGTACTTCGCATATGTTGGGTATAAAAAAGTCGTAATTTCAAACTGCGAATACGTGCAGAGAGCCAGAATTTGGGTCCAAAATATGGCTCAGGCGGCGAAATTGGGATGTTTGGGATATTTTGAAAACTGCAGGGGAGTTTGTTCAAAATGTGACTCACTGCCGCGTCCAGTACTTGGCATATGTTGGGTATAAAAAGTCGTATTATTAAATTGCGAACACGTGCAGAGAGCCAGAATTTGTCACCAAAATATGGCTCAGGCCTCGAAATTGGGATATTTGGGATATTTTGAAAACTGGAGGGAGGTTTGGGACAAATGTGACCAAACGGCGCTTTCAGTACTTGGCATATGTTGGGTATAAAAAAGTCGCAATTTCAAACTGCGAATACATGCAGAGAGCCAGAATTTGGCTCCAAAATATGACTCAGGCCTCGAAATGGGGAAGTTTGGGATATTTTGAAAACTGCAGGGGAGTGTGGGACAAATATGACCAAACGCCGCTTTCAGTACTTGTCATATGTTGGGTATAAAAAAGTCGCAATTTCAAACTGCGAAAACGTGCAGAGAGCCAGAATTTGGCACCAAAATATGGCTCAGGCCTCGAAATTGGGATGTCTGGGATATTTTGAAAACTGCAGGGGAGGTTGGGACAAATAAGACCAAACGCAGATTTCAGTACTTGGCATATGTTGGGTATAAAAAGTCGTAATTTCAAACTGCGAATACGTGCAGAGAGCCAGAATTTGGCTCCAAAATATGGCTCAGGCCTCGATATTGGGATCTTTGGGATATTTTGAAAACTGGTGGGTAGTTTGTGCAAAATGTGACTCACTGCTGCGTCCAGTATTTTGCATATATTGGGTATAAAAAGTCGTAATATCAAACTGCGAATACGTGCAAAGAGCCAGAATTTGGCTCCAAAACATGGTTCAGGTTTCGAAATTGGGATACTAGGGATATTTTGAAAACTGGAGGGAGGTTTGGGACAAATGTGACCAAATGCCGCTTTCAGTACTGGGCATATGTTGGGTATAAAAAGTCGTAACTTAAAACTGCGAATACGTGCAGAGAGCCAGAGTTTGGCTCCAAAATATGGCTCAGGCCTCAAAATTGGGATATTTGGGATATATCAAAAACTGCAGGGGAGTTTGTGCAAAATGTGACTAATTGCCGCTTTCAAGACTTGGCATATGTTGGGTATGAAAAGTCGTAATTTAAAACTGTGAATACGTGCAAAGAGCCAGAATTTGGCTCCAAAATATGGCTCATGCTTCGAAATTGGGATATTTGGGATATTTTGAAAACTGGAGGGGAGTTTGTGCATAATTTGACTCACTGCCGCTTTCAGTACTTGGCATATGTTGGGTATAAAATTCGTAATATCAAACTGCGAATACGTGCAGAGAGCCCAAATGCCACTTTCAGTACTTGTCATATGTTGGGTATAAAAAGTCGTAATTTAAAACTGCGAATACGTGCTGAGAGCCAGAACGTGTTTCCAAATTATGGCTTAGGCCTCGAAATTGGGATGTTTGGGATATTTTGAAAACTGCAGGGAGGTTTGGGAGAAATGTGACCAAACGCCGCTTTCAGTACTTGGTATATGTTAGGTATAAAAAGTCATATTTTCAAACTGCGAATACATGCAGAGAGCCAGAATTTGGCTCCAAAATATGACTCAAGCCTCGAAATTGGGAAGTTTGGGATATTTTGAAAACTGCAGGAGAGTTTGGGACAAATATGACCAAACGCCGCTTTCAGTACTTGACATATGTTGGGTATAAAAAAGTCGCAATTTCAAACTGCGAATACGTGCAGAGAGCCAGAATTTGGCTCCAAAATATGGCTAAGGCCTCGAAATTTGGATGTTTGGGATATTTTGAAAACTGCAGGGGAGTTTGGGACAAATATGACCAAACGCCGCTTTCAGTACTTGGCATATGTTGGGTATAAAAAGTCGTAATATCAAACTGCGAAAACGTGCATAGAGCCAGAATTTGGCTCCAAAATATGGCTCAGGCCTCGAAATTGGGATGTTTGGGATATTTTGAAAACTGGAGGGAGGTTTGGGACAAATGTGACCAAATGCCGCTTTCAATACTTGGCATATGTTGGGTATAAAAAGTCGTAACTTAAAACTGCGAATACGTGCAGAGAGCCAGAGTTTGGCTCCAAAATATGGCTCAGGCCTCGAAATTGGGATATTTGGGATATATCGAAAACTGCAGGGGAGTTTGTGCAAAATGTGACTCACTGCCGCTTTCAGGACTTGGCATATGTTTGGTATAAAAAGTCGTAATATCAAACTGCGAATACGTACATAGAGCCAGAATTTCGCTTTAAAATATGGCTCAGGCCTCGAAATTGGGATGTTTGGGATATTTTGAAAACTGGAGGGAGATTTGGGACAAATGTGACCAAACGCTGCTTTCAGTACTTGGCATATATTGGGTATAAAAAGTCCTAATTTCAAACTGCGAATACGTACAGAGAGCCGGAATTTGGCTCCAAAATATGGCTCAGGCCTCGAAATTGGAATGTTTGTGATACTTTGTAAACTGCAGGGGAGTTTGTGCAAAATGTGACTAATTGCCGCTTTCAAGACTTGGCATATGTTGGGTATAAAAAGTCGTAATTTAAAACTGCGAATACGTGCAAAGAGCCAGAATTTGGTTCCAAAATATGGCTCACGCCTCGACATTGGGATATTTGGGATATTTTGAAAACTGGAGGGGAGTTTGTGCAAAATGTGACTCACTGCCGCTTTCAGTACTTGGCATATGTTGGGTATAAAATTCGTAATATCAAACTGCGAATACGTGCAGAGAGCCCAAATGCCACTTTCAGTAATTGGCATATGTTGGGTATAAAAAGTCGTAATTTAAAACTGCGAATACGTGCTGAGAGCCAGAATTTGGTTCCAAAATATTGCTCAGGCCTGGAAATTGGGATGTTTGGGATATTTTGAAAACTGGAGGGAGGTTTGGGACAAATGTGACCAAACGCCGCTTTCAGTACTTGGCATATGTTGGGTATAAAAAGTTGTAATTTCAAACTGCGAATACGTACAGAGAGCCTTCATTTGGCTCCAAAATATGGCTCAGGCCTCGAAATTGGGATGTTTGGGATATTTTGAAAACTGCAGGGGAGTTTGTGCAAAATGTGACTCACTGCCGCGTCAAGAACTTGACATATGTTGGGTATAAAAAGTCGTAATATCAAACTGCGAAAACGTGCAGAGAGCCAGAATATGGCTCCAAAATATGGCTCAGGCCTCGAAATTGGGATATTAGGGATATTTTGAAAACTGCAGGGAGGTTTGGGACAAATGTGACCACACGCCGCTTTCAGTAGTTGGCATATGTTGGTTATAAAAAGTCGTAATTTCAAACTGCGAATACGTACAGAGAACCTGAATTTGGCTCCAAAATATGGCTTAGGCCTCGAAATTGGGATATTTGGGATATTTTGAAAACTGCAGGGAGGTTTGGGTCAAATGTGACCTAACGCCGCTTTCAGTTCTTGGCATATGTTGGGTATAACAAGTCGTTATTTGAAACTGCGAATACGTACAAAGAGCCTGAATTTGGCTCCAAAATATTGCTCAGACCTCGAAATTGGGATGTTTCGGATATTTTGAAAACTGTAGGGGAGTTTGTTTAAAATGTGAATCACTGCTGCTTTCAGGACTTGGCATATGTTAGGTATAAAAAGTCATATTTTCAAACTGCGAATAAATGCAGAGAGCCAGAATTTGGCTCCAAAATATGACTCAAGCCTCGAAATTGGGAAGTTTGCGATATTTTGAAAACTGCAGGGGAGTTTGGGACAAATATGATCAAACGCCGCTTTCAGTATTTGACATATGTTGGGTATAAAAAAGTCGCAATTTCAAACTGCGAATACGTGCAGAGAGCCAGAATTTGGCTCCAAAATATGGCTCAGGCCTCGAAATTGGGATGTTTTGGATATTTTGAAAACTGCAGGGGAGTTTGTGCAAAATGTGACAAATTGCCGCTTTCAAGACTTTGCATATGTTGGGTATAAAAAGTCGAAATTTAAAACTGCGAATACGTGCTGAGAGCCCGAATTTGGCTCCAAAATATTGCTCAGGCCTCGAAATTGGGATGTTTGGGATATTTTGAAAACTGGAGGGAGGTTTGGGACAAATGTGACCAAACGCCGCTTTCAGGACTCGGCATATGTTAGGTATAAAAAGTCGTAATTTCAAACTGCGAATACATACAGAGAGCCAGAATTTGGCTCCAAAACATGGCTCAGGCCTCGAAATTGGGATATTAGGGATATTTTGAAAACTGGAGGGAGGTTTGGGACAAATGTGACCAAACGCCGCTTTCAGTACTTGGCATATGTTGGGTATAAAAAGTCGTAACTTAAAACTGTGAATACGTGCAGAGAGCCAGAATTTGGCTCCAAAATATAGCTCAGGCCTCGAAATTTGGATATTTGGGATATTTCGAAAACTGCAGGGGAGTTTGGGCAAAATGTGACTCACTGCCGCTTTCAGGACTTGTCATATGTTTGGTATAAAAAGTCGTAATATCAAACTGCGAAAACGTGCATAGAGCCAGAATTTCGCTCCAAAATATAGCTCAGGCCTCGAAATTGGGATGTTTGGGATATTTTGAAAACTGGAGAGAGGTTTGGGACAAATGTGACCAAACGCCGCTTTCAGTACTTGGCATATGTTGGGTATAAAAAGTCCTAATTTCAAACTGCGAATACGTACAGAGAGCCTGAATTTGGCTTCAAAATATGGCTCAGGCCTCGAAATTGGGAGGTTTGGGATATTTTGAAAACTGCAGGGGAGTTTGTTCAAAATGTGACTAATTGCCGCTTTCAGGACTTGGCATATGTTGGGTATAAAAAGTCGTAATTTATAACTGCGAATACATGCAAAGAGCCAGAATTTAGCTCCAAAATATTGCTCAGGCCTCGAAATTGGGATGTTTGGAATATTTTGAAAACTGCAGGGGAGTTTGTGTAAAATGTGACTCACTGCCGCTTTCAGTACTTGGCCTATGTTGGGTATAAAAAGTCGTAATATCAAACTGCGAATACATGTAGAGAGTCAGAATTTGGCTCCAAAATATGGCTCAGGCCTCGATATTGGGATGTTTGGGATATTTTGAAAACTGGAGGGAGGTTTGGGACAAATGTGACCAAACGCCGCTTTCAGCACTTGGCATATATTGGGTATAAAAAAGTCGCAATTTTAAACTGTGAATACGTGCAGAGAGCCAGAATTTGGCTCCAAAACATGGCTCATGCCTCGAAATTTGGATATTTGGGATATTTTGAAAACTGGAGGAGAGTTTGTGCAAAATGTGACTCACTGCCGCTTTCAGTACTTGGCATATGTTGGGTATAAAATTCGTAATATCAAACTGCGAATACATGCAGAGAGCCAGAATTTGGCTCCAAAATATGGCTCAGGTCTCGATATTGGGATGTTTGGGATTTTTTGAAAACTGCAGGAAGGTTTGGGACAAATGTGACCAAACGCCGCTTTCAGTACCTCGCATATGTTGGGTATAAAAAAGTCGTAATTTCAAACTGCAAATACGTGCAGAGAGCCAGAATTTGGGTCCAAAATATGGCTCAGGCCTCGAAATTGGGATGTTTTGGATATTTTGAAAACTGCAGGGGAGTTTGTGCAAAATGTGACTCACCGCCGCTTTCAGGACTTAGCATATGTTGGGTATAAAATTCGTAATATCAAACTGCGAATACGTGCTGAGAGCCAGAATTTGGTTCCAAAATATTGCTCAGGCCTGGAAATTGGGATGTTTGGGATATTTTGAAAACTGGAGGGAGGTTTGGGACAAATGTGACCAAACGCCGCTTTCAGTACTTGGCAAATGTTGGGTATAAAAAGTTGTAATTTCAAACTGCGAATACGTACAGAGAGCCTTCATTTGGCTCCAAAATATGGCTCAGGCCTCGAAATTGGGATGTTTGGGATATTTTGAAAACTGCAGGGGAGTTTGTGCAAAATGTGACTCACTGCCGCGTCAAGAACTTGACATATGTTGGGTATAAAGAGTCGTAATATCAAACTGCGAAAACGTGCAGAGAGCCAGAATATGGCTCCAAAATATGGCTCAGGCCTCGAAATTGGGATATTAGGGATATTTTGAAAACTGAAGGGAGGTTTGGGACAAATGTGACCACACGCCGCTTTCAGTAGTTGGCATATGTTGGGTATAAAAATTCGCAATTTCAAACTGCGAATACGTGCAGAGAGCCAGAATTTGGCTCCAAAATATTGCTCAGGCCTTAAAAGTGGGATGTTTGTGATGTTTTGAAAATTGGAGGGAGGATTGGGACAAATGTGACCAAACGCTGCTTTCCCTACTTGGCATATGTTGGGTATTATAAGTCGGAACTTAAAACTGCGAATACGTGCAGAGAGCCAGAATTTGGCTCCAAAATATGGCTCAGGCCTCGAAATTGGGAGGTTTGGGATATTTTGAAAATTGGAGGGAGGTTTGGGACAAATGTGACCAAACGCCGCTTTCAGTACTTGGCATATGTTGGGTATAAAAATTCGTAACTTAAAATTGCGAATACGTACAGAGAGCCAGAATTTGGCTCCAAAATATGGCTCAGGCCTCGAAATTGGGATATTTAGGATTTTTCGAAAATTGCAGGGGAGTTTGTGCAAAATGTGACTCATTGCCGCTCTCAGGACTTGGCATATGTTGGGTATAAAAAGTCGTAATTTCAAACTGCGAATACGTACAGAGAACCTGAATTTGGCTCCAAAATATGGCTCAGGCCTCGAAATTGGGATATTTGGGATATTTCGAAAACTGCAGGGGAGTTTGTGCAAAATGTGACTCACTGCCGCTTTCAGGACTTGGCATATGTTGGCTATAAAAAGTCGTAATATCAAATTGCAAATACATGTATAGAGCCAGAATTTGGCTCCAAAATATGGCTCAGGCCTTGAAATTGGGATATTTGAGATATTTTGAAAACTGCAGGGGAGTTTGTGCAAAATCTTACTAATTGCCGCTTTCAAGACTTGGCATATGTTGGGTATAAAAAGTCGCAATTTAAAACAGCGAATACGTGCAGAGAGCCAGAATTTGGCTCCAAATTATTGCTCAGGCCTCGAAATTGGGATGTTTGGGATATTTTGAAAACTGCAGGGGAGTTTGTGCAAAATGTGACTCACTACCGCGTCCAGTACTTGGCATTTGTTGGGTATAAAAAGTAGTAATATCAAACTGCGAATACGTGCAGAGAGCCAGAACTTGCTTCCAAAATATGGCTTAGGCCTCGAAATTGGGATATTTGGGATATTTTGAAAACTGCAGGGAGGTTTGGGACAAATGTGACCAAACGCCGCTTTCAGTTCTTGGCATATGTTGGGTATAACAAGTCGTAATTTCAAACTGCGAATACGTACAAAGAGCCTGAATTTGGCTCCAAAATATTGCTCAGACCTCGAAATTGGGATGTTTCGTATATTTTGAAAACTGTAGGGGAGTTTGTTCAAAATGTGAATCACTGCTGCTTTCAGGACTTGGCATATGTTAGGTATAAAAAGTCATATTTTCAAACTGTGAATAAATGCAGAGAGCCAGAATTTGGCTCCAAAATATTACTCAAGCCTCGAAATTGGGAAGTTTGCGATATTTTGATAACTGCAGGGTAGTTTGGGACAAATATGATCAAACGCCGCTTTCAGTATTTGACATATGTTGGGTATAAAAAAGTCGCAATTTCAAACTGCGAATACGTGCAGAGAGCCAGAATTTGGCTCCAAAATATGGCTCAGGCCTCGAAATTGGGATGTTTTGGATATTTTGAAAACTGCAGGGGAGTTTGTGCAAAATGTGACAAATTGCCGCTTTCAAGACTTTGCATATGTTGGCTATAAAAAGTCGAAATTTAAAACTGCGAATACGTGCTGAGAGCCCGAATTTGGCTCCAAAATATTGCTCAGGCCTCGAAATTGGGATGTTTGGGATATTTTGAAAACTGGAGGGAGGTTTGGGACAAATGTGACCAAACGCCGCTTTCAGGACTCGGCATATGTTAGGTATAAAAAGTCGTAATTTCAAACTGCGAATACATACAGAGAGCCAGAATTTGGCTCCAAAACATGGCTCAGGCCTCGAAATTGGGATATTAGGGATATTTTGAAAACTGGAGGGAGGTTTGGGACAAATGTGACCAAACGCCGCTTTCAGGACTTGGCATATGTTGGGTATAAAAAGTCGTAACTTAAAACTGCGAATACGTGCAGAGAGCCAGAATTTGGTTCCAAAATATGGATCAGGCCTCGAAATTTGGATATTTGGGATATTTCGAAAACTGCAGGGGAGTTTGTGCAAAATGTGACTCACTGCCGCTTTCAGGACTTGGCATATGTTTGGTATAAAAAGTCGTAATATCAAACTGCGAATACGTGCATAGAGCCAGAATTTCGCTCCAAAATATAGCTCAGGCCTCGAAATTGGGATGTTTGGGATATTTTGAAAACTGGAGAGAGGTTTGGGACAAATGTGACCAAACGCCGCTTTCAGTACTTGGCATATGTTGGGTATAAAAAGTCCTAATTTCAAACTGCGAATACGTACAGAGAGCCTGAATTTGGCTTCAAAATATGGCTCAGGCCTCGAAATTGGGAGGTTTGGGATATTTTGAAAACTGCAGGGGAGTTTGTTCAAAATGTGACTAATTGCCGCTTTCAGGACTTGGCATATGTTGGGTATAAAAAGTCGTAATTTATAACTGCGAATACGTGCAAAGAGCCAGAATTTAGCTCCAAAATATTGCTCAGGCCTCGAAATTGGGATGTTTGGAATATTTTGAAAACTGGAGGAGAGTTTGTGCAAAATGTGACTCACTGCCGCTTTCAGTAATTGGCATATGTTGGGTATAAAATTCGTAATATCAAACTGCGAATACATGCAGAGAGCCAGAATTTGGCTCCAAAATATGGCTCAGGTCTCGATATTGGGATGTTTGGGATATTTTGAAAACTGCAGGAAGGTTTGGGACAAATGTGACCAAACGCCGCTTTCAGTACTTCGCATATGTTGGGTATAAAAAAGTCGTAATTTCAAACTGCGAATACGTGCAGAGAGCCAGAATTTGGGTCCAAAATATGGCTCAGGCCACGAAATTGGGATGTTTTGGATATTTTGAAAACTGCAGGGGAGTTTGTGCAAAATGTGACTCACCGCCGCTTTCAGGACTTAGCATATGTTGGGTATAAAAAGTCGTAATATCAAACTGCGAATACATGCATAGAGCCAGAATTTGGCTCCAAAATATGGCTCAGGCCTCGAAATTGGGATGTTTGGGAAATTTTGAAAACTGGTGGGAGGTTTGGGACAAATGTGACCAAAGGCCGCTCTCAGTACTTGGCATATGTTGGGTATAAAAAGTAGTAATTTAAAACTGCGAATACGTGCTGAGAGCCAGAATTTGGCTCCAAAATATTGCTCAGGCCACGAAATTGGGATATTAGGGATATTTTGAAAACTGAAGGGGTGTTGGGGACAAAATTGACCAAACGCCGCTTTCAGTACTTGGCATATGTTGGGTATAAAAAGTTGTAATTTCAAACAGCGAATACGTACAGAGAGCCTGAATTTGGCTCCAAAATATGGCTCAGGCCTCGAAATTGGGATGTTTGGGATATTTTGAAAACTGAAGGGGTGTTGGGGACAAATTTGACCAAACGCCGCTTTCAGTACTTGGCATATGTTGGGTATAAGAAGTCGTAATATCAAACTGCGAATACGTGCAGAGAGCCAGAATTTGGCTCCAAAATATAGCTCAGGCCTCGAAATTGGGATGTTTGTGATATTTTGAAAATTTGAGGGAGTTTTGGGACAAATGTGACCAAACGCTGCTTTCACTACTTGGCATATGTTGGATATATAAAGTCGTAACTTAAAACTGCGAATACGTGCAGAGAGCCAGAATTTGGCTCCAAAATATGGCTTAGGCCTCGAAATTGAGATATTCGGGATATTTCGAAAACTGGAGGGAGGTTTGGGACAAATGTGACCAAACGCAGCTTTCAGTACTTTGCATATGTTGGGTATAAAAATTCGTAATTTCAAACTGCGAATACGTACAGAGAGCCTGAATTTGGCTCCAAAATATGGCTCAGGCCTCGAAATTGGGATGTTTGGGATATTTTGAAAACTGCAGGGGAGTTTGTGCATAATGTGACTAATTGCCGCTTTCAGGACTTGGCCTATGTTGGGTATAAAAAGTCGTAATTTAAAACTGCGAATACGTGCAGAGAGCCTGAATTTGGCTCCAAAATATGGCTCATGCCTCGAAATTGGGATATTTGGGATATTTTGAAAACTGGAGGGGAGTTTGTGAAAAATGTGACTCACTGCCGCTTTCAGTACTTGGCATATGTTGGGTATAAAATTCGTAATATCAAACTGCGAATACATGCAGAGAACCAGAATTTGGCTCCAAAATATGGCTCAGGTCTCGATATTGGGATGTTTCGGATATTTTGAAAACTGCAGGAAGGTTTGGGACAAATGTGACCAAACGCCGCTTTCAGTACTTGGCATATGTTGGGTATAAAAATTCGTAACTTAAAACTGCGAATACGTACAGAGAGCCAGAATTTGGCTCCAAAATATGGCTCAGGCCTCGAAATTGGGATATTTGGGATTTTTCGAAAATTGCAGGGGAGTTTGTGCAAAATGTGACTCATTGGCGCTTTCAGGACTTGGCATATGTTGGGTATAAAAAGTCGTAATATCAAACTGCGAATACGTGCATAGAGCCAGAATTTGGATCCAAAATATGGCTCAGGCCTCGAAAATGGGATGTTTGGGATATTTTGAAAACTGGAGGGAGGTTTGGGACAAATGTGACCAAATGCCGCTTTCAGTACTTAGCATATGTTGGGTATAAAAAGTCGTAACTTCAAACTGCGAATACGTACAGAGAACCTGAATTTGGCTCCAAAATATGGCTCAGGCCTCGAAATTGGGATATTTGGGATATTTCGAAAACGGCAGGGGAGTTTGTGCAAAATGCGACTCACTGCCACTTTCAGGACTTGGCATATGTTGGCTATAAAAAGTCGTAATATCAAATTGCGAATACATGTAGAGAGCCAGAATTAGTCTCCAAAATATGGCTCAGGACTCGATATTGGGATGTTTGGGATATTTTGAAAACTGGAGGGAGGTTTGGGACAAATGTGACCGAACGCTGCTTTCAACACTTGGCATATATTGGGTATAAAAAAGTCGCAATTTTAAACTGTGAATACGTGCCGAGAGCCAGAATTTGGCTCCAAAATATGGCTCATGCCTCGAAATTGGGATATTTGGGATATTTTGAAAACTGGAGGGGAGTTTGTGCAAAATGTGACTCACTGCCGCTTTCAGTACTTGGCATATGTTGGGTATAAAATTCGTAATATCAAATTGCGAATACATACAGAGAGCCAGAATTTGGCTCCAAAACATGGCTCAGGCCTCGAAATTGGTATATTAGGGATATTTTGAAAACTGGAGGGAGGTTTGGGACAAATGTGACCAAACGCCGCTTTCAATACTTGGCATATGTTGGGTATAAAAAGTCGTAACTTAAAACTGCGAATACGTGCAGAGAGCCAGAATTTGGCTCCAAAATATGGCTCAGGCCTCGAAATTTGGATATTTGGGATATATCGAAAACTGCAGGGGAGTTTGTGCAAAATGTGACTCACTGCCGCTTTCAGGACTTGGCATATGTTTGGTATAAAAAGTCGTAATATCAAACTGCGAATACGTGCATAGAGCCAGAATTTCGCTCCAAAATATAGCTCAGGCCTCGAAATTGGGATGTTTGGGATATTTTGAGAACTGGAGAGAGGTTTGGGACAAATGTGACCAAACGCCGCTTTCAGTACTTGGTATATGTTGGGTATAAAAAGTCCTAATTTCAAACTGCGAATACGTACAGAGAGCCTGAATTTGGCTTCAAAATATCGCTCAGGCCTCGAAATTGGGAGGTTTGGGATATTTTGAAAACTGCAGGGGAGTTTGTTCAAAATGTGACTAATTGCCGCTTTCAGGACTTGGCATATGTTGCGTATAAAAAATCGTAATTTAAAACTGCGAATACGTGCAAAGAGCGAGAATTTAGCTCCAAAACATTGCTCAGGCCTCGAAATTGGGATGTTTGGGATATTTTGAAAACTGTGGGGGAGTTTGTGTAAAATGTGACTCACTGCCGCTTTCAGTACTTGGCCTCTGTTGTGTATAAAAAGTCGTAATATCAAACTGCGAATACATGTAGAGAGCTAGAATTTGGCTCCAAAATATGGCTCAGGCCTCGATATTGGGATGTTTGGGATATTTTGAAAACTGGAGGGAGGTTTGGGACAAATGTGACCGAACGCCGCTTTCAGCACTTGGCATATATTGGGTATAAAAAAGTCGCAATTTTAAACTGTGAATACGTGCAGAGAGCCAGATTTTGGCTCCAAAATATGGCTTATGCCTCGAAATTGGGATATTTGGGATATTTTGAAAACTGGAGGGGAGTTTGTGCAAAATGTGACTCACTGCCGCTTTCAGTACTTGGCATATGTTGGGTATAAAATTCGTAATATCAAACTGCGAATACATGCAGAGAGCCAGAATTTGGCTCCAAAATATGGCTCAGGTCTCGATATTGGGATGTTTGGGATATTTTGAAAACTGCAGGAAGGTTTGGGACAAATGTGACCAAACGCCGCTTTCAGTACTTCGCATATGTTGGGTATAAAAAAGTCGTAATTTCAAACTGCGAATACGTGCAGAGAGCCAGAATTTGGGTCCAAAATATGGCTCAGGCCTCGAAATTGGGATGTTTTGGATATTTTGAAAACTGCTGGGGAGTTTGTGCAAAATGTGACTCACCGCCGCTTTCAGGACTTAGCATATGTTGGGTATAAAAAGTCGTAATATCAAACTGCGAATACATGCATAGAGCCAGAATTTGGCTCCAAAATATGGCTCAGGCCTCGAAATTGGGATGTTTGGGAAATTTTGAAAACTGGTGGGAGGTTTGGGACAAATGTGACCAAACGCCGCTCTCAGTACTTGGCATATGTTGGGTATAAAAAGTCGTAATTTAAAACTGCGAATACGTCCTGAGAGCCAGAATTTGGCTCCAAAATATTGCTCAGGCCTCGAAATTGGGATATTAGGGATATTTTGAAAACTGAAGGGGTGTTGGGGACAAATTTGACCAAACGCCGCTTTCAGTACTTGGCATATGTTGGGTATAAAAAGTTGTAATTTCAAACAGCGAATTCGAACAGAGAGCCTGAATTTGGCTCCAAAATATGGCTCAGGCCTCGAAATTGGGATGTTTGGGATATTTTGAAAAGTGAAGGGGTGTTGGGGACAAATTTGACCAAACGCCGCTTTCAGTACTTGGCATATGTTGGGTATAAGAAGTCGTAATATCAAACTGCAAATACGTGCAGAGAGCCAGAATTTGGCTCCAAAATATAGCTCAGGCCTCGAAATTGGGATGTTTGTGATATTTTGAAAATTGGAGGGAGTTTTGGGACAAATGTGACCAAACGCTGCTTTCACTACTTGGCATATGTTGGATATATAAAGTCGTAACTTAAAACTGCGAATACGTGCAGAGAGCCAGAATTTGGCTCCAAAATATGGCTTAGGCCTCGAAATTGAGATATTCGAGATATCTCGAAAACTGGAGGGGGGTTTGGGACAAATGTGACCAAACGCCGCTTTCAGTACTTTGCATATGTTGGGAATAAAAAGTCGTAATTTCAAACTGCGAATACGTACAGAGAGCCTGAGTTTGGCTCCAAAATATGGCTCAGGCCTCGAAATTGGGATGTTTGGGATATTTTGAAAACTGCTGGGGAGTTTGTGCAAAATGTGACTCACCGCCGCTTTCAGGACTTAGCATATGTTGGGTATAAAAAGTCGTAATATCAAACTGCGAATACATGCATAGAGCCAGAATTTGGCTCCAAAATATGGCTCAGGCCTCGAAATTGGGATGTTTTGGAAATTTTGAAAACTGGTGGGAGGTTTGGGACAAATGTGACCAAACGCTGCTCTCAGTACTTGGCATATGTTGGGTATAAAAAGTCGTAATTTAAAACTGCGAATACGTCCTGAGAGCCAGAATTTGGCTCCAAAATATTGCTCAGGCCTCGAAATTGGGATGTTTGGGATATTTTGAAAACTGGAGGGAGGTTTGGGACAAATGTGACCAAACGCCGCTTTCAGGACTCGGCATATGTTAGGTATAAAAAGTCGTAATTTCAAACTGCGAATACATACAGAGAGCCAGAATTTGGCTCCAAAACATGGCTCAGGCCTCGAAATTGGGATATTAGGGATATTTTGAAAACTGGAGGGAGGTTTGGGACAAATGTGACCAAACGCCGCTTTCAGTACTTGGCATATGTTGGGTATAAAAAGTCGTAACTTAAAACTGCGAATACGTGCAGAGAGCCAGAATTTGGTTCCAAAATATGGATCAGGCCTCGAAATTTGGATATTTGGGATATTTCGAAAACTGCAGGGGAGTTTGTGCAAAATGTGACTCACTGCCGCTTTCAGGACTTGGCATATGTTTGGTATAAAAAGTCGTAATATCAAACTGCGAATACGTGCATAGAGCCAGAATTTCGCTCCAAAATATAGCTCAGGCCTCGAAATTGGGATGTTTGGGATATTTTGAAAACTGGAGAGAGGTTTGGGACAAATGTGACCAAACGCCGCTTTCAGTACTTGGCATATGTTGGGTATAAAAAGTCCTAATTTCAAACTGCGAATACGTACAGAGAGCCTGAATTTGGCTTCAAAATATGGCTCAGGCCTCGAAATTGGGAGGTTTGGGATATTTTGAAAACTGCAGGGGAGTTTGTTCAAAATGTGACTAATTGCCGCTTTCAGGACTTGGCATATGTTGGGTATAAAAAGTCGTAATTTATAACTGCGAATACGTGCAAAGAGCCAGAATTTAGCTCCAAAATATTGCTCAGGCCTCGAAATTGGGATGTTTGGAATATTTTGAAAACTGGAGGAGAGTTTGTGCAAAATGTGACTCACTGCCGCTTTCAGTAATTGGCATATGTTGGGTATAAAATTCGTAATATCAAACTGCGAATACATGCAGAGAGCCAGAATTTGGCTCCAAAATATGGCTCAGGTCTCGATATTGGGATGTTTGGGATATTTTGAAAACTGCAGGAAGGTTTGGGACAAATGTGACCAAACGCCGCTTTCAGTACTTCGCATATGTTGGGTATAAAAAAGTCGTAATTTCAAACTGCGAATACGTGCAGAGAGCCAGAATTTGGGTCCAAAATATGGCTCAGGCCACGAAATTGGGATGTTTTGGATATTTTGAAAACTGCAGGGGAGTTTGTGCAAAATGTGACTCACCGCCGCTTTCAGGACTTAGCATATGTTGGGTATAAAAAGTCGTAATATCAAACTGCGAATACATGCATAGAGCCAGAATTTGGCTCCAAAATATGGCTCAGGCCTCGAAATTGGGATGTTTGGGAAATTTTGAAAACTGGTGGGAGGTTTGGGACAAATGTGACCAAAGGCCGCTCTCAGTACTTGGCATATGTTGGGTATAAAAAGTAGTAATTTAAAACTGCGAATACGTGCTGAGAGCCAGAATTTGGCTCCAAAATATTGCTCAGGCCACGAAATTGGGATATTAGGGATATTTTGAAAACTGAAGGGGTGTTGGGGACAAAATTGACCAAACGCCGCTTTCAGTACTTGGCATATGTTGGGTATAAAAAGTTGTAATTTCAAACAGCGAATACGTACAGAGAGCCTGAATTTGGCTCCAAAATATGGCTCAGGCCTCGAAATTGGGATGTTTGGGATATTTTGAAAACTGAAGGGGTGTTGGGGACAAATTTGACCAAACGCCGCTTTCAGTACTTGGCATATGTTGGGTATAAGAAGTCGTAATATCAAACTGCGAATACGTGCAGAGAGCCAGAATTTGGCTCCAAAATATAGCTCAGGCCTCGAAATTGGGATGTTTGTGATATTTTGAAAATTTGAGGGAGTTTTGGGACAAATGTGACCAAACGCTGCTTTCACTACTTGGCATATGTTGGATATATAAAGTCGTAACTTAAAACTGCGAATACGTGCAGAGAGCCAGAATTTGGCTCCAAAATATGGCTTAGGCCTCGAAATTGAGATATTCGGGATATTTCGAAAACTGGAGGGAGGTTTGGGACAAATGTGACCAAACGCAGCTTTCAGTACTTTGCATATGTTGGGTATAAAAATTCGTAATTTCAAACTGCGAATACGTACAGAGAGCCTGAATTTGGCTCCAAAATATGGCTCAGGCCTCGAAATTGGGATGTTTGGGATATTTTGAAAACTGCAGGGGAGTTTGTGCATAATGTGACTAATTGCCGCTTTCAGGACTTGGCCTATGTTGGGTATAAAAAGTCGTAATTTAAAACTGCGAATACGTGCAGAGAGCCTGAATTTGGCTCCAAAATATGGCTCATGCCTCGAAATTGGGATATTTGGGATATTTTGAAAACTGGAGGGGAGTTTGTGAAAAATGTGACTCACTGCCGCTTTCAGTACTTGGCATATGTTGGGTATAAAATTCGTAATATCAAACTGCGAATACATGCAGAGAACCAGAATTTGGCTCCAAAATATGGCTCAGGTCTCGATATTGGGATGTTTCGGATATTTTGAAAACTGCAGGAAGGTTTGGGACAAATGTGACCAAACGCCGCTTTCAGTACTTGGCATATGTTGGGTATAAAAATTCGTAACTTAAAACTGCGAATACGTACAGAGAGCCAGAATTTGGCTCCAAAATATGGCTCAGGCCTCGAAATTGGGATATTTGGGATTTTTCGAAAATTGCAGGGGAGTTTGTGCAAAATGTGACTCATTGGCGCTTTCAGGACTTGGCATATGTTGGGTATAAAAAGTCGTAATATCAAACTGCGAATACGTGCATAGAGCCAGAATTTGGATCCAAAATATGGCTCAGGCCTCGAAAATGGGATGTTTGGGATATTTTGAAAACTGGAGGGAGGTTTGGGACAAATGTGACCAAATGCCGCTTTCAGTACTTAGCATATGTTGGGTATAAAAAGTCGTAACTTCAAACTGCGAATACGTACAGAGAACCTGAATTTGGCTCCAAAATATGGCTCAGGCCTCGAAATTGGGATATTTGGGATATTTCGAAAACGGCAGGGGAGTTTGTGCAAAATGCGACTCACTGCCACTTTCAGGACTTGGCATATGTTGGCTATAAAAAGTCGTAATATCAAATTGCGAATACATGTAGAGAGCCAGAATTAGTCTCCAAAATATGGCTCAGGACTCGATATTGGGATGTTTGGGATATTTTGAAAACTGGAGGGAGGTTTGGGACAAATGTGACCGAACGCTGCTTTCAACACTTGGCATATATTGGGTATAAAAAAGTCGCAATTTTAAACTGTGAATACGTGCCGAGAGCCAGAATTTGGCTCCAAAATATGGCTCATGCCTCGAAATTGGGATATTTGGGATATTTTGAAAACTGGAGGGGAGTTTGTGCAAAATGTGACTCACTGCCGCTTTCAGTACTTGGCATATGTTGGGTATAAAATTCGTAATATCAAATTGCGAATACATACAGAGAGCCAGAATTTGGCTCCAAAACATGGCTCAGGCCTCGAAATTGGTATATTAGGGATATTTTGAAAACTGGAGGGAGGTTTGGGACAAATGTGACCAAACGCCGCTTTCAATACTTGGCATATGTTGGGTATAAAAAGTCGTAACTTAAAACTGCGAATACGTGCAGAGAGCCAGAATTTGGCTCCAAAATATGGCTCAGGCCTCGAAATTTGGATATTTGGGATATATCGAAAACTGCAGGGGAGTTTGTGCAAAATGTGACTCACTGCCGCTTTCAGGACTTGGCATATGTTTGGTATAAAAAGTCGTAATATCAAACTGCGAATACGTGCATAGAGCCAGAATTTCGCTCCAAAATATAGCTCAGGCCTCGAAATTGGGATGTTTGGGATATTTTGAGAACTGGAGAGAGGTTTGGGACAAATGTGACCAAACGCCGCTTTCAGTACTTGGTATATGTTGGGTATAAAAAGTCCTAATTTCAAACTGCGAATACGTACAGAGAGCCTGAATTTGGCTTCAAAATATCGCTCAGGCCTCGAAATTGGGAGGTTTGGGATATTTTGAAAACTGCAGGGGAGTTTGTTCAAAATGTGACTAATTGCCGCTTTCAGGACTTGGCATATGTTGCGTATAAAAAATCGTAATTTAAAACTGCGAATACGTGCAAAGAGCGAGAATTTAGCTCCAAAACATTGCTCAGGCCTCGAAATTGGGATGTTTGGGATATTTTGAAAACTGTGGGGGAGTTTGTGTAAAATGTGACTCACTGCCGCTTTCAGTACTTGGCCTCTGTTGTGTATAAAAAGTCGTAATATCAAACTGCGAATACATGTAGAGAGCTAGAATTTGGCTCCAAAATATGGCTCAGGCCTCGATATTGGGATGTTTGGGATATTTTGAAAACTGGAGGGAGGTTTGGGACAAATGTGACCGAACGCCGCTTTCAGCACTTGGCATATATTGGGTATAAAAAAGTCGCAATTTTAAACTGTGAATACGTGCAGAGAGCCAGATTTTGGCTCCAAAATATGGCTTATGCCTCGAAATTGGGATATTTGGGATATTTTGAAAACTGGAGGGGAGTTTGTGCAAAATGTGACTCACTGCCGCTTTCAGTACTTGGCATATGTTGGGTATAAAATTCGTAATATCAAACTGCGAATACATGCAGAGAGCCAGAATTTGGCTCCAAAATATGGCTCAGGTCTCGATATTGGGATGTTTGGGATATTTTGAAAACTGCAGGAAGGTTTGGGACAAATGTGACCAAACGCCGCTTTCAGTACTTCGCATATGTTGGGTATAAAAAAGTCGTAATTTCAAACTGCGAATACGTGCAGAGAGCCAGAATTTGGGTCCAAAATATGGCTCAGGCCTCGAAATTGGGATGTTTTGGATATTTTGAAAACTGCTGGGGAGTTTGTGCAAAATGTGACTCACCGCCGCTTTCAGGACTTAGCATATGTTGGGTATAAAAAGTCGTAATATCAAACTGCGAATACATGCATAGAGCCAGAATTTGGCTCCAAAATATGGCTCAGGCCTCGAAATTGGGATGTTTGGGAAATTTTGAAAACTGGTGGGAGGTTTGGGACAAATGTGACCAAACGCCGCTCTCAGTACTTGGCATATGTTGGGTATAAAAAGTCGTAATTTAAAACTGCGAATACGTCCTGAGAGCCAGAATTTGGCTCCAAAATATTGCTCAGGCCTCGAAATTGGGATATTAGGGATATTTTGAAAACTGAAGGGGTGTTGGGGACAAATTTGACCAAACGCCGCTTTCAGTACTTGGCATATGTTGGGTATAAAAAGTTGTAATTTCAAACAGCGAATTCGAACAGAGAGCCTGAATTTGGCTCCAAAATATGGCTCAGGCCTCGAAATTGGGATGTTTGGGATATTTTGAAAAGTGAAGGGGTGTTGGGGACAAATTTGACCAAACGCCGCTTTCAGTACTTGGCATATGTTGGGTATAAGAAGTCGTAATATCAAACTGCAAATACGTGCAGAGAGCCAGAATTTGGCTCCAAAATATAGCTCAGGCCTCGAAATTGGGATGTTTGTGATATTTTGAAAATTGGAGGGAGTTTTGGGACAAATGTGACCAAACGCTGCTTTCACTACTTGGCATATGTTGGATATATAAAGTCGTAACTTAAAACTGCGAATACGTGCAGAGAGCCAGAATTTGGCTCCAAAATATGGCTTAGGCCTCGAAATTGAGATATTCGGGATATCTCGAAAACTGGAGGGGGGTTTGGGACAAATGTGACCAAACGCCGCTTTCAGTACTTTGCATATGTTGGGAATAAAAAGTCGTAATTTCAAACTGCGAATACGTACAGAGAGCCTGAGTTTGGCTCCAAAATATGGCTCAGGCCTCGAAATTGGGATGTTTGGGATATTTTGAAAACTGCTGGGGAGTTTGTGCAAAATGTGACTCACCGCCGCTTTCAGGACTTAGCATATGTTGGGTATAAAAAGTCGTAATATCAAACTGCGAATACATGCATAGAGCCAGAATTTGGCTCCAAAATATGGCTCAGGCCTCGAAATTGGGATGTTTTGGAAATTTTGAAAACTGGTGGGAGGTTTGGGACAAATGTGACCAAACGCTGCTCTCAGTACTTGGCATATGTTGGGTATAAAAAGTCGTAATTTAAAACTGCGAATACGTCCTGAGAGCCAGAATTTGGCTCCAAAATATTGCTCAGGCCTCGAAATTGGGATATTAGGGATATTTTGAAAACTGAAGGGGTGTTGGGGACATATTTGACCAAACGCCGCTTTCAGTACTTGGCATATGTTGGGTATAAAAAGTTGTAATTTCAAACAGCGAATTCGAACAGAGAGCCTGAATTTGTCTCCAAAATATGGCTCAGGCCTCGAAATTGGGATGTTTGGGATATTTTGAAAACTGAAGGGGTGTTGGGGACAAATTTGACCAAACGCCGCTTTCAGTACTTGGCATATGTTGGGTATAAGAAGTCGTAATATCAAACTGCAAATACGTGCAGAGAGCCAGAATTTGGCTCCAAAATATGGCTCAGGCCTCGAAATTGGGATGTTTGGGATATTTTGAAAACTGCAGGGGAGTTTGTGCATAATGTGACTAATTGCTGCTTTCAGGACTTGGCCTATGTTGGGTATAAAAAGTCGTAATTTAAAACTGCGAATACGTGCAGAGAGCCAGAATTTGGCTCCAAAATATTGCTCAGGCCTCGAAATTGGGCTGTTTGGGATATTTTGAAAACTGCAGGGGAGTTTGTGCAAAATGTGATCTCTGCCGCTGTCAGTACTTGGAATATGTTGGGTATAAAATTCCTAATATCAAACTGCGAATACGTGCAGAGAGTCAGAATTTGGCTCCAAAATATGGCTCAGGCCTCGATATTGGAATGTTTGGGATATTTTGAAAACTGCAGGAAGGTTTGGGACAAATGTGACCAAACGCCCATTTCAGTACTTCGCATATGTTGGATATAATAAGTTGTAATTTCAAACTGCGAATACGTGCAGAGAGCCAGAATTTTGCTCCAAAATATGGCTCAGGCCTCGAAATTGGGAGGTTTGGGATATTTTGAAAATTGGAGGGAGGTTTGGGACAAATGTGACCAAACGCCGCTTTCAGTACTTGGCATATGTTGGGTATAAAAATTCGTAACTTAAAACTGCGAATACGTACAGAGAGCCTGAATATGGCTCCAAAATATGGCTCAGGCCTCGAAATTGGGATATTTGGGATATTTCGAAAACTGCAGGGGAGTTTGTGCAAAATGTGACTCACTGCCACTTTCAGGACTTGGCATATGTTGGCTATAAAAAGTCGTAATATCAAATTGCGAATACATGTAGAGAGCCAGAATTTGGCTCCAAAATATGGCACAGGCCTCGAAATTGGGATATTTGTGATTTTTCGAAAATTGCGGGGGAGTTTGTGCAAAATGTGACTCATTGCCGCTTTCAGGACTTGGCATATGTTGGGTATAAAAAGTCGTAATATCAAACTGCGAATACGTGCATAGAGCCAGAATTTGGCTCCAAAATATGGCTCAGACCTCGAAAATGGGATGTTTGGGATATTTTGAAAACTGGAGGGAGGTTTGGGACAAATGTGACCAAATGCCGCTTTCAGTACTTAGCATATGTTGGGTATAATAAGTCGTAACTTCAAACTGCGAATACGTACAGAGAACCTGAATTTGGCTCCAAAATATGGCTCAGGCCTCGAAATTGGGATATTTGGGATATTTCGAAAACTGCAGGGGAGTTTGTGCAAAATGTGACCCACTGCCACTTTCAGGACTTGGCATATATTGGCTATAAAAAGTCGTAATATCAAATTGCGAATACATGTAGAGAGCCAGAATTTGGCTCCAAAATATGGCTCAGGACTCGATTTTGGGATGTTTGGGATATTTTGAAAACTGGAGGGGAGTTTGTGCAAAATGTGACTCACTGCCGCTTTCAGTACTTGGCATATGTTGGGTATAAAATTCGTAATATCAAACTGCGAATACATACAGAGAGCCAGAATTTGGCTCCAAAACATGGCTCAGGCCTCGAAATTGGGATATTAGGGATATTTTGAAAACTGGAGGGAGGTTTGGGACAAATGTGACCAAACGCCGCTTTCAATACTTGGCATATGTTGGGTATAAAAAGTCGTAACTTAAAACTGCGAATACGTGCAGAGAGCCAGAATTTGGCTCCAAAATATGGCTCAGGCCTCGAAATTTGGATATTT
This sequence comes from Procambarus clarkii, assembly GCF_040958095.1. Lineage (NCBI taxonomy): Eukaryota > Metazoa > Arthropoda > Malacostraca > Decapoda > Cambaridae > Procambarus > Procambarus clarkii. The sequence goes on along the minus strand of NC_091217.1, from coordinate 25,329,447 downwards.
GGGATATATCGAAAACTGCAGGGGAGTTTGTGCAAAATGTGACTCACTGCCGCTTTCAGGACTTGGCATATGTTTGGTATAAAGAGTCGTAATATCAAACTGCGAATACGTGCATAGAGCCAGAATTTCGCTCCAAAATATAGCTCAGCCCTCGAAATTGGGATGTTTGGGATATTTTGAAAACTGGAGAGAGGTTTGGGACAAATGTGACCAAACGCCGCTTTCAGTACTTGGTATATGTTGGGTATAAAAAGTCCTAATTTCAAACTGCGAATACGTACAGAGAGCCAGAATTTGGCTTCAAAATATGGCTCAGGCCTCGAAATTCGGAGGTTTTGGATATTTTGAAATCTGCAGGGGAGTTTGTTCAAAATGTGACTAATTGCCGCTTTCAGGACTTGGCATATGTTGGGTATAAAAACTCGTAATTTAAAACTGCGAATACGTGCAAAGAACAAGAATTTAGCTCCAAAAAATTGCTCAGGCCTCGAAATTGGGATGTTTGGGATATTTTGAAAACTGCAGGGGAGTTTGTGTAAAATGTGACTCACTGCCGCTTTCAGTACTTGGCCTATGTTGGGTATAAAAAGTCGTAATATCAAACTGTGAATACATGTAGAGAGCCAGAATTTGGCTCCAAAATATAGCGCAGGCCTCGATATTGGGATGTTTGGGATATTTTGAAAACTGGAGGGAGGTTTGGGACAAATGTGACCGAACGCCGCTTTCAGCACTTGGCATATATTGGGTATAAAAAAGTCGCAATTTTAAACTGTGAATACGTGCAGAGAGCCAGAATTTGGCTCCAAAATATGGCTCATGCCTCGAAATTGGGATATTTGGGATATTTTGAAAACTGGAGGGGAGTTTGTGCAAAATGTGACTCACTGCCGCTTTCAGTACTTGGCATATGTTGGGTATAAAATTCATAATATCAAACTGCGAATACATGCAGAGAGCCAGAATTTGGCTCCAAAATATGGCTCAGGTCTCGATATTGGGATGTTTGGGATATTTTGAAAACTGCAGGAAGGTTTGGGACAAATGTGACCAAACGCCGCTTTCAGTACTTCGCATATGTTGGGTATAAAAAAGTCGTAATTTCAAACTGCGAATACGTGCAGAGAGCCAGAATTTGGGTCCAAAATATGGCTCAGGCCTCGAAATTGGGATGTTTTGGATATTTTGAAAACTGCTGGGGAGTTTGTGCAAAATGTGACTCACCGCCGCTTTCAGGACTTAGCATATGTTGGGTATAAAAAGTCGTAATATCAAACTGCGAATACATGCATAGAGCCAGAATTTGGCTCCAAAATATGGCTCAGGCCTCGAAATTGGGATGTTTGGGAAATTTTGAAAACTGGTGGGAGGTTTGGGACAAATGTGACCAAACGCCGCTCTCAGTACTTGGCATATGTTGGACATATAAAGTCGTAACTTAAAACTGCGAATACGTGCAGAGAGCCAGAATTTGGCTCCAAAATATGGCTTAGGCCTCGAAATTGGGATATTAGGGATATTTTGAAAACTGAAGGGGTGTTGGGGACAAATTTGACCAAACGCCGCTTTTAGTACTTGGCATATGTTGGGTATAAAAAGTTGTAATTTCAAACAGCGAATTCGAACAGAGAGCCTGAATATGGCTCCAAAATATGGCTCAGGCCTCGAAATTGGGATGTTTGGGATATTTTGAAAACTGAAGGGGTGTTGGGGACAAATTTGACCAAACGCCGCTTTCAGTACTTGGCATATGTTGGGTATAAGAAGTCGTAATATCAAACTGCAAATACGTGCAGAGAGCCAGAATTTGGCTCCAAAATATAGCTCTGGCCTCGAAATTGGGATGTTTGTGATATTTTGAAAATTGGAGGGAGTTTTGGGACAAATGTGACCAAACGCTGCTTTCACTACTTGGCATATGTTGGACATATAAAGTCGTAACTTAAAACTGCGAATACGTGCAGAGAGCCAGAATTTGGCTCCAAAATATGGCTTAGGCCTCGAAATTGAGATATTCGGGATATCTCGAAAACTGAAGGGAGGTTTGGGACAAATGTGACCAAACGCCGCTTTCAGTACTTTGCATATGTTGGGTTTAAAAAGTCGTAATTTCAAACTGCGAATACGTACAGAGAGCCTGAATTTGGCTCCAAAATATGGCTCAGGCCTCGAAATTGGGATGTTGGGATATTTTGAAAACTGCAGGGGAGTTTGTGCATAATGTGACTAATTGCCGCTTTCAGGACTTGGCCTATGTTGGTTATAAAAAGTCGTAATTTAAAACTGCGAATACGTGCAGAGAGCCAGAATTTGGCTCCAAAATATTGCTCAGGCCTCGAAATTGGGCTGTTTGGGATATTTTGAAAACTGCAGGGGAGATTGTGCAAAATGTGATCTCTGCCGCTGTCAGTACTTGGAATATGTTGGGTATAAAATTCCTAATATCAAACTGCGAATACGTGCAGAGAGTCAGAATTTGGCTCCAAAATATGGCTCAGGCCTCGATATTGGAATGTTTGGGATATTTTGAAAACTGCAGGAAGGTTTGGGACAAATGTGACCAAACGCCCCTTTCAGTACTTCGAATATGTTGGGTATAAAAACTCGTAATATCAAACTGCGAATATGTGCAGAGAGCCTGAATTTGGCTTCAAAATATGGCTCTGGCTTCGAAATTGGGGTGTTTGGGATATTTTGAAAACTGCAGGGGAGTTTGTGTAAAATGTGACTCAATGCCGCTTTCAGTACTTTGCATATGTTGGGTATAATAAATTGTAATTTCAAACTGCGAATACGTGCAGAGAGCCAGAATTTTGCTCCAAAATATGGCTCAGGCCTCGAAATTGGGAGGTTTGGGATATTTTGAAAATTGGAGGGAGGTTTGGGACAAATGTGACCAAACGCCGCTTTCAGTACTTGGCATATGTTGGGTATAAAAATTCGTAACTTAAAACTGCGATTACGTACAGAGAGCCTGAATTTGGCTCCAAAATATGGCTCAGGCCTCGAAATTGGGATATTTGGGATATTTCGAAAACTGCAGGGGAGTTTGTGCAAAATGTGACTCACTGCTACTTTCAGGACTTGGCATATGTTGGCTATAAAAAGTCGTAATATCAAATTGCGAATACATGTAGAGAGCCAGAATTTGGCTCCAAAATATGGCTCAGGCCTCGAAATTGGGATATTTGGGATTTCTCGAAAATTGCAGGGGAGTTTGTGCAAAATGTGACTCATTGCCGCTTTCAGGACTTGGCATATGTTGGGTATAAAAAGTCGTAATATCAAACTGCGAATACGTGCATAGAGCCAGAATTTGGCTCCAAAATATGGCTCAGGCCTCGAAAATGGGATGTTTGGGATATTTTGAAAACTGGAGGGAGGTTTGGGACAAATGTGACCAAATGCCGCTCTCAGTACTTAGCATATGTTGGGTATAAAAAGTTGTAATTTCAAACAGCGAATTCGAACAGAGAGCCTGAATTTGGCTCCAAAATATGGCTCAGGCCTCGAAATTGGGATGTTTGGGATATTTTGAAAACTGAAGGGGTGTTGGGGACAAATTTGACCAAACGCCGCTTTCAGTACTTGGCATATGTTGGGTATAAGAAGTCGTAATATCAAACTGCAAATACGTGCAGAGAGCCAGAATTTGGCTCCAAAATATAGCTCTGGCCTCGAAATTGGGATGTTTGTGATATTTTGAAAATTGGAGGGAGTTTTGGGACAAATGTGACCAAACGCTGCTTTCACTACTTGGCATATGTTGGACATATAATGTCGTAACTTAAAACTGCGAATACGTGCAGAGAGCCAGAATTTGGCTCCAAAATATGGCTTAGGCCTCGAAATTGAGATATTCGGGATATCTCGAAAACTGGAGGGAGGTTTGGGACAAATGTGACCAAACGCCGCTTTCAGTACTTTGCATATGTTGGGTATAAAAAGTCGTAATTTCAAACTGCGAATACGTACAGAGAGCCTGAATTTGGCTCCAAAATATGGCTCAGGCCTCGAAATTGGGATGTTGGGATATTTTGAAAACTGCAGGGGAGTTTGTGCATAATGTGACTAATTGCCGCTTTCAGGACTTGGCCTATGTTGGGTATAAAAAGTCGTAATTTAAAACTGCGAATACGTGCAGAGAGCCAGAATTTGGCTCCAAAATATTGCTCAGGCCTCGAAATTGGGCTGTTTGGGATATTTTGAAAACTGCAGGGGAGTTTGTGCAAAATGTGATCTCTGCCGCTGTCAGTACTTGGAATATGTTGGGTATAAAATTCCTAATATCAAACTGCGAATACGTGCAGAGAGTCAGAATTTGGCTCCAAAATATGGCTCAGGCCTCGATATTGGAATGTTTGGGATATTTTGAAAACTGCAGGAAGGTTTGGGACAAATGTGACCAAACGCCCCTTTCAGTACTTCGAATATGTTGGGTATAAAAACTCGTAATATCAAACTGCGAATACGTGCAGAGAGCCTGAATTTGACTTCAAAATATGGCTCTGGCTTCGAAATTGGAGTGTTTGGGATATTTTGAAAACTGCAGGGGAGTTTGTGTAAAATGTGACTCAATGCCGCTTTCAGTACTTTGCATATGTTGGGTATAATAAGTTGTAATTTCAAACTGCGAATACGTGCAGAGAGCCAGAATTTTGCTCCAAAATATGGCTCAGGCCTCGAAATTGGGAGGTTTGGGATATTTTGAAAATTGGAGGGAGGTTTGGGACAAATGTGACCAAACGCCGCTTTCAGTACTTGGCATATGTTGGGTATAAAAATTCGTAACTTAAAACTGCGATTACGTACAGAGAGCCTGAATTTGGCTCCAAAATATGGCTCAGGCCTCGAAATTGGGATATTTGGGATATTTCGAAAACTGCAAGGGAGTTTGTGCAAAATGTGACTCACTGCCACTTTCAGGACTTGGCATATGTTGGCTATAAAAAGTCGTAATATCAAATTGCGAATACATGTAGAGAGCCAGAATTTGGCTCCAAAATATGGCTCAGGCCTCGAAATTGGGATATTTGGGATTTCTCGAAAATTGCAGGGGAGTTTGTGCAAAATGTGACTCATTGCCGCTTTCAGGACTTGGCATATGTTGGGTATAAAAAGTCGTAATATCAAACTGCGAATACGTGCATAGAGCCAGAATTTGGCTCCAAAATATGGCTCAGGCCTCGAAAATGGGATGTTTGGGATATTTTGAAAACTGGAGAGAGGTTTGGGACAAATGTGACCAAACGCCGCTTTCAGTACTTGGTATATGTTGGGTATAAAAAGTCCTAATTTCAAACTGCGAATACGTACAGAGAGCCTGAATTTGGCTTCAAAATATGGCTCAGGCCTCGAAATTCGGAGGTTTTGGATATTTTGAAATCTGCAGGGGAGTTTGTTCAAAATGTGACTAATTGCCGCTTTCAGGACTTGGCATATGTTGGGTATAAAAACTCGTAATTTAAAACTGCGAATACGTGCAAAGAACAAGAATTTAGCTCCAAAATATTGCTCAGGCCTCGAAATTGGGATGTTTGGGATATTTTGAAAACTGCAGGGGAGTTTGTGTAAAATGTAACTCACTGCCGCTTTCAGTACTTGGCCTATGTTGGGTATAAAAAGTCGTAATATCAAACTGTGAATACATGTAGAGAGCCAGAATTTGGCTCCAAAATATGGCTCAGGCCTCGATATTGGGATGTTTGGGATATTTTGAAAACTGGAGGGAGGTTTGGGACAAATGTGACCGAACGCCGCTTTCAGCACTTGGCATATATTGGGTATAAAAAAGTCGCAATTTTAAACTGTGAATACGTGCAGAGAGCCAGAATTTGGCTCCAAAATATGGCTCATGCCTCGAAATTGGGATATTTGGGATATTTTGAAAACTGGAGGGGAGTTTGTGCAAAATGTGACTCACTGCCGCTTTCAGTACTTGGCATATGTTGGGTATAAAATTCATAATATCAAACTGCGAATACATGCAGAGAGCCAGAATTTGGCTCCAAAATATGGCTCAGGTCTCGATATTGGGATGTTTGGGATATTTTGAAAACTGCAGGAAGGTTTGGGACAAATGTGACCAAACGCCGCTTTCAGTACTTCGCATATGTTGGGTATAAAAAAGTCGTAATTTCAAACTGCGAATACGTGCAGAGAGCCAGAATTTGGGTCCAAAATATGGCTCAGGCCTCGAAATTGGGATGTTTTGGATATTTTGAAAACTGCTGGGGAGTTTGTGCAAAATGTGACTCACCGCCGCTTTCAGGACTTAGCATATGTTGGGTATAAAAAGTCGTAATATCAAACTGCGAATACATGCATAGAGCCAGAATTTGGCTCCAAAATATGGCTCAGGCCTCGAAATTGGGATGTTTGGGAAATTTTGAAAACTGGTGGGAGGTTTGGGACAAATGTGACCAAACGCCGCTCTCAGTACTTGGCATATGTTGGACATATAAAGTCGTAACTTAAAACTGCGAATACGTGCAGAGAGCCAGAATTTGGCTCCAAAATATGGCTTAGGCCTCGAAATTGGGATATTAGGAATATTTTGAAAACTGAAGGGGTGTTGGGGACAAATTTGACCAAACGCCGCTTTTAGTACTTGGCATATGTTGGGTATAAAAAGTTGTAATTTCAAACAGCGAATTCGAACAGAGAGCCTGAATATGGCTCCAAAATATGGCTCAGGCCTCGAAATTGGGATGTTTGGGATATTTTGAAAACTGAAGGGGTGTTGGGGACAAATTTGACCAAACGCCGCTTTCAGTACTTGGCATATGTTGGGTATAAGAAGTCGTAATATCAAACTGCAAATACGTGCAGAGAGCCAGAATTTGGCTCCAAAATATAGCTCTGGCCTCGAAATTGGGATGTTTGTGATATTTTGAAAATTGGAGGGAGTTTTGGGACAAATGTGACCAAACGCTGCTTTCACTACTTGGCATATGTTGGACATATAAAGTCGTAACTTAAAACTGCGAATACGTGCAGAGAGCCAGAATTTGGCTCCAAAATATGGCTTAGGCCTCGAAATTGAGATATTCGGGATATCTCGAAAACTGGAGGGAGGTTTGGGACAAATGTGACCAAACGCCGCTTTCAGTACTTTGCATATGTTGGGTTTAAAAAGTCGTAATTTCAAACTGCGAATACGTACAGAGAGCCTGAATTTGGCTCCAAAATATGGCTCAGGCCTCGAAATTGGGATGTTGGGATATTTTGAAAACTGCAGGGGAGTTTGTGCATAATGTGACTAATTGCCGCTTTCAGGACTTGGCCTATGTTGGTTATAAAAAGTCGTAATTTAAAACTGCGAATACGTGCAGAGAGCCAGAATTTGGCTCCAAAATATTGCTCAGGCCTCGAAATTGGGCTGTTTGGGATATTTTGAAAACTGCAGGGGAGATTGTGCAAAATGTGATCTCTGCCGCTGTCAGTACTTGGAATATGTTGGGTATAAAATTCCTAATATCAAACTGCGAATACGTGCAGAGAGTCAGAATTTGGCTCCAAAATATGGCTCAGGCCTCGATATTGGAATGTTTGGGATATTTTGAAAACTGCAGGAAGGTTTGGGACAAATGTGACCAAACGCCCCTTTCAGTACTTCGAATATGTTGGGTATAAAAACTCGTAATATCAAACTGCGAATACGTGCAGAGAGCCTGAATTTGGCTTCAAAATATGGCTCTGGCTTCGAAATTGGGGTGTTTGGGATATTTTGAAAACTGCAGGGGAGTTTGTGTAAAATGTGACTCAATGCCGCTTTCAGTACTTTGCATATGTTGGGTATAATAAATTGTAATTTCAAACTGCGAATACGTGCAGAGAGCCAGAATTTTGCTCCAAAATATGGCTCAGGCCTCGAAATTGGGAGGTTTGGGATATTTTGAAAATTGGAGGGAGGTTTGGGACAAATGTGACCAAACGCCGCTTTCAGTACTTGGCATATGTTGGGTATAAAAATTCGTAACTTAAAACTGCGATTACGTACAGAGAGCCTGAATTTGGCTCCAAAATATGGCTCAGGCCTCGAAATTGGGATATTTGGGATATTTCGAAAACTGCAGGGGAGTTTGTGCAAAATGTGACTCACTGCCACTTTCAGGACTTGGCATATGTTGGCTATAAAAAGTCGTAATATCAAATTGCGAATACATGTAGAGAGCCAGAATTTGGCTCCAAAATATGGCTCAGGCCTCGAAATTGGGATATTTGGGATTTCTCGAAAATTGCAGGGGAGTTTGTGCAAAATGTGACTCATTGCCGCTTTCAGGACTTGGCATATGTTGGGTATAAAAAGTCGTAATATCAAACTGCGAATACGTGCATAGAGCCAGAATTTGGCTCCAAAATATGGCTCAGGCCTCGAAAATGGGATGTTTGGGATATTTTGAAAACTGGAGGGAGGTTTGGGACAAATGTGACCAAATGCCGCTCTCAGTACTTAGCATATGTTGGGTATAAAAAGTCGTAACTTCAAACTGCGAATACGTACAGAGAACCTGAATTTGGCTCCAAAATATGGCTCAGGCCTCGAAATTGGGATATTTGGGATATTTCGAAAACTGCAGGGGAGTTTGTGCAAGATGTGACTCACTGCCACTTTCAGGACTTGGCATATGTTGGCTATAAAAAGTCGTAATATCAAATTGCGAATACATGTAGAGAGCCAGAATTTGGCTCCAAAATATGGCTCAGGACTCGATATTGGGATGTTTGGGATATTTTGAAAACTGGAGGGAGGTTTGGGACAAATGTGACCGAACGCCGCTTTCAGCACTTGGCATATATTGGGTATAAAAAAGTCGCAATTTTAAACTGTGAATACGTGCAGAGAGCCAGAATTTGGCTCCAAAATATGGTTCATGCCTCGAAATTGGGATATTTGGGATATATCGAAAACTGCAGGGGAGTTTGTGCAAAATGTGACTCACTGCCAATTTCAGGACTTGGCATATGTTTGGTATAAAGAGTCGTAATATCAAACTGCGAATACGTGCATAGAGCCAGAATTTCGCTCCAAAATATAGCTCAGGCCTCGAAATTGGGATGTTTGGGATATTTTGAAAACTGGAGAGAGGTTTGGGACAAATGTGACCAAACGCCGCTTTCAGTACTTGGTATATGTTGGGTATAAAAATTCCTAATTTCAAACTGCGAATACGTACAGAGAGCCTGAATTTGGCTTCAAAATATTGCTCAGGCCTCGAAATTGGGAGGTTTTGGATATTTTGAAATCTGCAGGGGAGTTTGTTCAAAATGTGACTAATTGCCGCTTTCAGGACTTGGCATATGTTGGGTATAAAAACTCGTAATTTAAAACTGCGAATACGTGCAAAGAGCCAGAATTTAGCTCCAAAATATTGTTCAGGCCTCGAAATTGGGATGTTTGGGATATTTTGAAAACTGCAGGGGAGTTTGTGTAAAATGTGACTCACTGCCGCTTTCAGTACTTGGCCTATGTTGGGTATAAAAAGTCGTAATATCAAACTGCGAATACATGTAGAGAGCCAGAATTTGGCTCCAAAGTATGGCTCAGGCCTCGATATTGGGATGTTTGGGATATTTTGAAAACTGGAGGGAGGTTTGGGACAAATGTGACCGAACGCCGCTTTCAGCACTTGGCATATATTGGGTATAAAAAAGTCGCAATTTTAAACTGTGAATACGTGCAGAGAGCCAGAATTTGGCTCCAAAATATGGCTCATGCCTCGAAATTGGGATATTTGGGATATTTTGAAAACTGGAGGGGAGTTTGTGCAAAATGTGACTCACTGCCGCTTTCAGTACTTGGCATATGTTGGGTATAAAATTCATAATATCAAACTGCGAATACATGCAGAGAGCCAGAATTTGGCTCCAAAATATGGCTCAGGTCTCGATATTGGGATGTTTGGGATATTTTGAAAACTGCAGGAAGGTTTGGGACAAATGTGACCAAACGCCGCTTTCAGTACTTCGCATATGTTGGGTATAAAAAAGTCGTAATTTCAAACTGTGAATACGTGCAGAGAGCCAGAATTTGGGTCCAAAATATGGCTCAGGCCTCGAAATTGGGATGTTTTGGATATTTTGAAAACTGCTGGGGAGTTTGTGCAAAATGTGACTCACCGCCGCTTTCAGGACTTAGCATATGTTGGGTATAAAAAGTCGTAATATCAAACTGCGAATACATGCAAAGAGCCAGAATTTGGCTCCAAAATATGGCTCAGGCCTCGAAATTGGGATGTTTGGGAAATTTTGAAAACTGGTGGGAGGTTTGGGACAAATGTGACAAAACGCTGCTCTCAGTACTTGGCATATGTTGGGTATAAAAAGTCGTAATTTAAAACTGCGAATACAATCTGAGAGCCAGAATTTGGCTCCAAAATATTGCTCAGGCCTCGAAATTGGGATATTAGGGATATTTTGAAAACTGAAGGGGTGTTGGGGACAAATTTGACCAAACGCCGCTTTCAGTATTTGGCATATGTTGGGTAAAAAAAGTTGTAATTTCAAACAGCGAATACGAACAGAGAGCCTGAATTTGGCTCCAAAATATGGCTCAGGCCTCGAAATTGGGATGTTTGGGATATTTTGAAAACTGAAGGGGTGTTGGGGACAAATTTGACCAAACGCCGCTTTCAGTACTTGGCATATGTTGGGTATAAGAAGTCGTAATATCAAACTGCAAATACGTGCAGAGAGCCAGAATTTGGCTCCAAAATATAGCTCAGGCCTCGAAATTGGGATGTTTGTGATATTTTGAAAATTGGAGGGAGTTTTGGGACAAATGTGACCAAACGCTGCTTTCACTACTTGGCATATGTTGGATATATAAAGTCGTAACTTAAAACTGCGAATACGTGCAGAGAGCCAGAATTTGGCTCCTAAATATGGCTTAGGCCTCGAAATTTAGATATTCGGGATATTTCGATAACTGGAGGGAGGTTTGGGACAAATGTGACCAAACGCCGCTTTCAGTACTTTGCATATGTTGGGTATAAAAAGTCGTAATTTCAAACTGCGAATACATACAGAGAGCCTGAATTTGGCTCCAAAATATGGCTCAGGCCTCGAAATTGGGATGTTTGGGGATATTTTGAAAACTGCAGGGGAGTTTGTGCATAATGTGACTAATTGCCGCTTTCAGGACTTGGCCTATGTTGGGTATAAAAATTCGTAATTTAAAACTGCGAATACGTGCAGAGAGCCAGAATTTGGCTCCAAAATATTGCTAAGGCCTCGAAATTGGGCTGTTTGGGATATTTTGAAAACTGCAGGGGAGTTTGAGCAAAATGTGATCTCTGCCGCTGTCAGTACTTGGAATATGTTGGGTATAAAATTCCTAATATCAAACTGCGAATACGTGCAGAGAGTCAGAATTTGGCTCCAAAATATGGCTGAGGCCTCGATATTGGAATGTTTGGGATATTTTGAAAACTGCAGGAAGGTTTGGGACAAATGTGACCAAACGCCCCTTTCAGTACTTCGCATATGTTGGGTATAAAAACTCGTAATATCAAACTGCGAATACGTGCAGAGAGCCTGAATTTGGCTTCAAAATATGGCACTGGCTTCGAAATTGGGGTGTTTGGGATATTTTGAAAACTGCAGGGGAGTTTGTGCAAAATGTGACTCATTGCCGCTTTCAGTACTTTGCATATGTTGGGTATAATAAGTTATAATTTCAAACTGCGAATACGTGCAGAGAGCCAGAATTTTGCTCCAAAATATGGCTCAGGCCTCGAAATTGGGAGGTTTGGGGTATTTTGAAAATTGGAGGGAGGTTTGGGTCAAATGTGACCAAACGCCGCTTTCAGTACTTGGCATATGTTGGGTATAAAAATTCGTAACTTAAAACTGCGAATACGTACAGAGAGCCAGAATTTGGCTCCAAAATATGGCTCAGGCCTCGAAATTGGGATATTTGGGATTTTTCGAAAATTGCAGGGGAGTTTGTGCAAAATGTGACTCATTGCCGCTCTCAGGACTTTGCATATGTTGGGTTTAAAAAGTCGTAATATCAAATTGCGAATACATGTAGAGAGCTAGAATTTGGCTCCAAAATATGGCTCAGGCCTCGATATTGGGATGTTTGGGATATTTTGAAAACTGGAGGGAGGTTTGGGACAAATGTGACCGAACGCCGCTTTCAGAACTTGGCATATATTGGGTATAAAAAAGTCGTAATATCAAACTGCGAATACGTGCATAGAGCCAGAATTTGGCTCCAAAATATGGCTCAGGCCTCGAAATTGGGATGTTTGGGAAATTTTGAAAACTGGTGGGAGGTTTGGGACAAATGTGACCAAACGCCGCTTTCAGTACTTGGCATATGTTGGGTATAAAAAGTCGTAATTTAAAACTGCGAATACGTGCTGAGAGCCTGAATTTGGCTCCAAAATATGGCTCAGGCCTCGAAATTGGGATGTTTGGGATATTTTGAAAACTGAAGGGGAGTTTGTGCAAAATGTGACTCACTGCCGCGTCAAGTACTTGGCATATGTTGGGTATAAGAAGTCGTAATATCAAACTGCGAATACGTGCAGAGAGCCAGAATTTGGCTCCAAAATATAGCTCAGGCTTCGAAATTGGGATGTTTGTGATATTTTGAAAATTGGAGGGAGTTTTGGGACAAATGTGACCAAACGCTGCTTTCACTACTTGGCATATGTTGGATATATAAAGTCGTAACTTAAAACTGCGAATACGTGCAGAGAGCCAGAATTTGGCTCCAAAATATGGCTTTGGCCTCGAAATTGAGATATTCGGGATATTTCGAAAACTGGAGGGAGGTTTGGGACAAATGTGACCAAACGCCGCTTTCAGTACTTTGCATTTGTTGGGTATAAAAAGTCGTAATTTCAAACTGCGAATACGTGCATAGAGCCAGAATTTGGCTCCAAAATATGGCTCAGGCCTCGATATTGGGATGTTTGGGATATTTGGAAAACTGAAGGGAGGTTAGGGACAAATGTGACCGAACGCCGCTTTCAGCACTTGGCATATATTGGGTATAAAAAAGTCGCAATTTTAAACTGTGAATACGTGCAGAGAGCCAGAATTTGGCTCCAAAATATGGCTCATGCCTAGAAATTGGGATATTTGGGATATTTTGAAAACTGGAGGGGAGTTTGTGCAAAATGTGACTCACTGCCGCTTTCAGTACTTGGCATATGTTGGGTATAAAATTCGTAATATCAAACTGCGAATACATGCAGAGAGCCAGAATTTGGCTCCAAAATATGGCTCAGGTCTCGATATTGGGATGTTTGGGATATTTTGAAAACTGCAGGAAGGTTTGGGACAAATGTGACCAAACGCCGCTTTCAGTACTTCGCATATGTTGGGTATAAAAAAGTCGTAATTTCAAACTGCGAATACGTGCAGAGAGCCAGAATTTGGGTCCAAAATATGGCTCAGGCCTCGAAATTGGGATGTTTTGGATATTTTGAAAACTGCAGGGGAGTTTGTGCAAAATGTGACTCACCGCCGCTTTCAGGACTTAGCATATTTTGGGTATAAAAATTCGTAATATCAAACTGCGAATACGGGCATAGAGCCAGAATTTGGCTCCAAAATATGGCTCAGGCCTCGAAATTGGGATGTTTGGGAAATTTTGAAAACTGGTGGGAGGTTTGGAACAAATGTGACCAAACGCCGCTTTCAGTACTTGGCATATGTTGGGTATAAAAAGTTGTAATTTCAAACAGCGAATACGTACAGAGAGCCTGAATTTGGCTCCAAAATATGGCTCAGGCCTCGAAATTGGGATGTTTGGGATATTTTGAAAACTGAAGGGGAGTTTGTGCAAAATGTGACTCACTGCCGCGTCAAGTACTTGGCATATGTTGGGTATAGGAAGTCGTAATATCAAACTGCGAATACGTGCAGAGAGCCAGAATTTGGCTCCAAAATATAGCTCAGGCCTCAAAATTGGGATGTTTGTGATATTTTGAAAATTGGAGGGAGTTTTGGGACAAATGTGACCAAACGCTGCTTTCACTACTTGGCATATGTTGGATATATAAAGTCGTAACTTAAAACTGCGAATACGTGCAGAGAGCCAGAATTTGGCTCCAAAATATGGCTTAGGCCTCGACATTGAGATATTCGGGATATTTCGAAAACTGGAGGGAGGTTTGGGACAAATGTGACCAAACGCCGCTTTCAGTACTTTGCATATGTTGGGTATAAAAAGTCGTAATTTCAAACTGCGAATACGTGCATAGAGCCAGAATTTGGCTCCAAAATTTTGCTCAGGCCTCGATATTGGGATGTTTGGGATATTTTGAAAACTGGAGGGAGGTTTGGGCCAAATGTGACCCAACGCCGCTTTCAGCACTTGGCATATATTGGGTATAAAAAAGTCGCAATTTTAAACTGTGAATAAGTGCAGAGAGCCAGAATTTGGCTCCAAAATATGGCTCAGGCCTCGAAATTGGGATATTTGGGATATTTTGAAAACTGGAGGGGAGTTTGTGCAAAATGTGACTCACTGCCGCTTTCAGTACTTGGCATATGTTGGGTATAAAATTCGTAATATCAAACTGCGAATACATGCAGAGAGCCAGAATTTGGCTCCAAAATATGGCTCAGGTCTCGATATTGGGATGTTTGGGATATTTTGAAAACTGCAGGAAGGTTTGGGACAAATGTGACCAAACGCCGCTTTCAGTACTTCGCATATGTTGGGTATAAAAAAGTCGTAATTTCAAACTGCGAATACGTGCAGAGAGCCAGAATTTGGGTCCAAAATATGGCTCAGGCCTCGAAATTGGGATGTTTTGGATATTTTGAAAACTGCAGGGGAGTTTGTGCAAAATGTGACTCACCGCCGCTTTCAGGACTTAGCATATTTTGGGTATAAAAAGTCGTAATATCAAACTGCGAATACGTGCATAGAGCCAGAATTTGGCTCCAAAATATGGCTCAGGCCTCGAAATTGGGATGTTTGGGAAATTTTGAAAATTGGTGGGAGGTTTGGGACAAATGAGACCAAACGCCGCTTTCAGTACTTGGCATATGTTGGGTATAAAAAGTCGTAATTTAAAACTGCGAATACGTGCTGAGAGCCAGAATTTGGCTCCAAAATATTGTTCAGGCCTCGAAATTGGGATATTAGGGATATTTTGAAAACTGAAGGGGTGTTGGGGCCAAATTTGACCAAACGCCGCTTTCAGTACTTGGCATATGTTGGGTATAAAAAGTTCTAATTTCAAGCAGCAAATACGTACAGAGAACCTGAATTTGGCTCCAAAATATGGCTCAGGCCTCGAAATTGGGATGTTTGGGATATTTTGAAAACTGAAGGGGAGTTTGTGCAACATGTGACTCACTGCCACGTCAAGTACTTGGCATATGTTGGGTATAAGAAGTCGTAATATCAAACTGCGAATACGTGCAGAGAGCCAGAATTTGGCTCCAAAATATAGCTCAGGCCTCGAAATTGGGATGTTTGTGATATTTTGAAAATTGGAGGGAGTTTTGGGACAAATGTGACCAAACGCTGCTTTCACTACTTGGCATATGTTGGATATATAAAGTCGTAACTTAAAACTGCGAATACGTGCAGAGAGCCAGAATTTGGCTCCAAAATATGGCTTTGGCCTCGAAATTGAGATATTCGGGATATTTCGAAAACTGGAGGGAGGTTTGGGACAAATGTGACCAAACCCCGCTTTCAGTACTTTGCATTTGTTGGGTATAAAAAGTCGTAATTTCAAACTGCGAATACGTGCATAGAGCCAGAATTTGGCTCCAAAATATGGCTCAGGCCTCGATATTGGGATGTTTGGGATATTTGGAAAACTGGAGGGAGGTTAGGGACAAATGTGACCGAACGCCGCTTTCAGCACTTGGCATATATTGGGTATAAAAAAGTCGCAATTTTAAACTGTGAATACGTGCAGAGAGCCAGAATTTGGCTCCAAAATATGGCTCATGCCTCGAAATTGGGATATTTGGGATATTTTGAAAACTGGAGGGGAGTTTGTGCAAAATGTGACTCACTGCCGCTTTCAGTACTTGGCATATGTGTGGTATAAAATTCGTAATATCAAACTGCGAATACATGCAGAGAGCCAGAATTTGGCTCCAAAATATGGCTCAGGTCTCGATATTGGGATGTTTGGGATATTTTGAAAACTGCAGGAAGGTTTGGGACAAATGTGACCAAACGCCGCTTTCAGTACTTCGCATATGTTGGGTATAAAAAAGTCGTAATTTCAAACTGCGAATACATGCAGAGAGCCAGAATTTGGGTCCAAAATATGGCTCAGGCCTCGAAATTGGGATGTTTTGGATATTTTGAAAACTGCAGGGGAGTTTGTGCAAAATGTGACTCACCGCCGCTTTCAGGACTTAGCATATTTTGGGTATAAAAATTCGTAATATCAAACTGCGAATACGGGCATAGAGCCAGAATTTGGCTCCAAAATATGGCTCAGGCCTCGAAATTGGGATGTTTGGGAAATTTTGAAAACTGGTGGGAGGTTTGGAACAAATGTGACCAAACGCCGCTTTCAGTACTTTTCATATGTTGGGTATAAAAAGTTGTAATTTCAAACAGCGAATATGTACAGAGAGCCTGAATTTGGCTCCAAAATATGGCTCAGGCCTCGAAATTGGGATGTTTGGGATATTTTGAAAACTGAAGGGGAGTTTGTGCAAAATGTGACTCACTGCCGCGTCAAGGACTTAGCATATGTTGGGTATAAGAAGTCGTAATATCAAACTGCGAATACGTGCAGAGAGCCAGAATTTGGCTCCAAAATATAGCTCAGGCCTCAAAATTGGGATGTTTGTGATATTTTGAAAATTGGAGGGAGTTTTGGGACAAATGTGACCAAACGCTGCTTTCACTACTTGGCATATGTTGGATATATAAAGTCGTAACTTAAAACTGCGAATACGTGCAGAGAGCCAGAATTTGGCTCCAAAATATGGCTTAGGCCTCGACATTGAGATATTCGGGATATTTCGAAAACTGGAGGGAGGTTTGGGACAAATGTGACCAAACGCCGCTTTCAGTACTTTGCATATGTTGGGTATAAAAAGTCGTAATTTCAAACTGCGAATACGTGCATAGAGCCAGAATTTGGCTCCAAAATATGGCTCAGGCCTCGATATTGGGATGTTTTGGATATTTTGAAAACTGGAGGGAGGTTTGGGACAAATGTGACCGAACGCCGCTTTCAGCACTTGGCATATATTGGGTATAAAAAAGTCGCAATTTTAAACTGTGAATACGTGCAGAGAGCCAGAATTTGGCTCCAAAATATGGCTCAGGCCTCGAAATTGGGATATTTGGGATATTTTGAAAACTGGAGGGGAGTTTGTGCAAAATGTGACTCACTGCCGCTTTCAGTACTTGGCATATGTTGGGTATAAAATTCGTAATATCAAACTGCGAATACATGCAGAGAGCCAGAATTTGGCTCCAAAATATGGCTCAGGTCTCGATATTGGGATGTTTGGGATATTTTGAAAACTGCAGGAAGGTTTGGGACAAATGTGACCAAACGCCGCTTTCAGTACTTCGCATATGTTGGGTATAAAAAAGTCGTAATTTCAAACTGCGAATACGTGCAGAGAGCCAGAATTTGGGTCCAAAATATGGCTCAGGCCTCGAAATTGGGATGTTTTGGATATTTTGAAAACTGCAGGGGAGTTTGTGCAAAATGTGACTCACCGCCGCTTTCAGGACTTAGCATATTTTGGGTATAAAAAGTCGTAATATCAAACTGCGAATACGTGCATAGAGCCAGAATTTGGCTCCAAAATATGGCTCAGGCCTCGAAATTGGGATGTTTGGGAAATTTTGAAAATTGGTGGGAGGTTTGGGACAAATGAGACCAAACGCCGCTTTCAGTACTTGGCATATGTTGGGTATAAAAAGTCGTAATTTAAAACTGCGAATACGTGCTGAGAGCCAGAATTTGGCTCCAAAATATTGTTCAGGCCTCGAAATTGGGATATTAGGGATATTTTGAAAACTGAAGGGGTGTTGGGGCCAAATTTGACCAAACGCCGCTTTCAGTACTTGGCATATGTTGGGTATAAAAAGTTGTAATTTCAAGCAGCAAATACGTACAGAGAACCTGAATTTGGCTCCAAAATATGGCTCAGGCCTCGAAATTGGGATGTTTGGGATATTTTGAAAACTGAAGGGGAGTTTGTGCAACATGTGACTCACTGCCACGTCAAGTACTTGGCATATGTTGGGTATAAGAAGTCGTAATATCAAACTGCGAATACGTGCAGAGAGCCAGAATTTGGCTCCAAAATATAGCTCAGGCCTCGAAATTGGGATGTTTGTGATATTTTGAAAATTGGAGGGAGTTTTGGGACAAATGTGACCAAACGCTGCTTTCACTACTTGGCATATGTTGGATATATAAAGTCGTAACTTAAAACTACGAATACGTGCAGAGAGCCAGAATTTGGCTCCAAAATATGGCTTTGGCCTCGAAATTGAGATATTCGGGATATTTCGAAAACTGGAGGGAGGTTTGGGACAAATGTGACCAAACCCCGCTTTCAGTACTTTGCATTTGTTGGGTATAAAAAGTCGTAATTTCAAACTGCGAATACGTGCATAGAGCCAGAATTTGGCTCCAAAATATGGCTCAGGCCTCGATATTGGGATGTTTGGGATATTTGGAAAACTGGAGGGAGGTTAGGGACAAATGTGACCGAACGCCGCTTTCAGCACTTGGCATATATTGGGTATAAAAAAGTCGCAATTTTAAACTGTGAATACGTGCAGAGAGCCAGAATTTGGCTCCAAAATATGGCTCATGCCTCGAAATTGGGATATTTGGGATATTTTGAAAACTGGAGGGGAGTTTGTGCAAAATGTGACTCACTGCCGCTTTCAGTACTTGGCATATGTGTGGTATAAAATTCGTAATATCAAACTGCGAATACATGCAGAGAGCCAGAATTTGGCTCCAAAATATGGCTCAGGTCTCGATATTGGGATGTTTGGGATATTTTGAAAACTGCAGGAAGGTTTGGGACAAATGTGACCAAACGCCGCTTTCAGTACTTCGCATATGTTGGGTATAAAAAAGTCGTAATTTCAAACTGCGAATACATGCAGAGAGCCAGAATTTGGGTCCAAAATATGGCTCAGGCCTCGAAATTGGGATGTTTTGGATATTTTGAAAACTGCAGGGGAGTTTGTTCAAAATGTGACTCACCGCCGCTTTCAGGACTTAGCATATTTTGGGTATAAAAATTCGTAATATCAAACTGCGAATACGGGCATAGAGCCAGAATTTGGCTCCAAAATATGGCTCAGGCCTCGAAATTGGGATGTTTGGGAAATTTTGAAAACTGGTGGGAGGTTTGGAACAAATGTGACCAAACGCCGCTTTCAGTACTTTTCATATGTTGGGTATAAAAAGTTGTAATTTCAAACAGCGAATATGTACAGAGAGCCTGAATTTGGCTCCAAAATATGGCTCAGGCCTCGAAATTGGGATGTTTGGGATATTTTGAAAACTGAAGGGGAGTTTGTGCAAAATGTGACTCACTGCCGCGTCAAGGACTTAGCATATGTTGGGTATAAGAAGTCGTAATATCAAACTGCGAATACGTGCAGAGAGCCAGAATTTGGCTCCAAAATATAGCTCAGGCCTCAAAATTGGGATGTTTGTGATATTTTGAAAATTGGAGGGAGTTTTGGGACAAATGTGACCAAACGCTGCTTTCACTACTTGGCATATGTTGGATATATAAAGTCGTAACTTAAAACTGCGAATACGTGCAGAGAGCCAGAATTTGGCTCCAAAATATGGCTTAGGCCTCGACATTGAGATATTCGGGATATTTCGAAAACTGGAGGGAGGTTTGGGACAAATGTGACCAAACGCCGCTTTCAGTACTTTGCATATGTTGGGTATAAAAAGTCGTAATTTCAAACTGCGAATACGTGCATAGAGCCAGAATTTGGCTCCAAAATATGGCTCAGGCCTCGATATTGGGATGTTTTGGATATTTTGAAAACTGGAGGGAGGTTTGGGACAAATGTGACCGAACGCCGCTTTCAGCACTTGGCATATATTGGGTATAAAAAAGTCGCAATTTTAAACTGTGAATACGTGCAGAGAGCCAGAATTTGGCTCCAAAATATGGCTCAGGCCTCGAAATTGGGATATTTGGGATATTTTGAAAACTGGAGGGGAGTTTGTGCAAAATGTGACTCACTGCCGCTTTCAGGACTTAGCATATTTTGGGTATAAAAAGTCGTAATATCAAACTGCGAATACATGCAGAGAGCCAGAATTTGGCTCCAAAATATGGCTCAGGTCTCGATATTGGAATGTTTGGGATATTTTGAAAACTGCAGGAAGGTTTGGGACAAATGTGACCAAACGCCGCTTTCAGTACTTTGCATATGTTGGGTATAAAAAAGTCGTAATTTCAAACTGCGAATACGTGCAGAGAGCCAGAATTTGGGTCCAAAATATGGCTCAGGCCTCGAAATTGGGATTTTTTGGATATTTTGAAAACTGCAGGGGAGTTTGTGCAAAATGTGACTCACCGCCGCTTTCAGGACTTAGCATATTTTGGGTATAAAAAGTCGTAATATCAAACTGCGAATACGTGCATAGAGCCAGAATTTGGCTCCAAAATATGGCTCAGGCCTCGAAATTGGGATGTTTGGGAAATTTTGAAAACTGAAGGGGTGTTGGGGACAAATTTGACCAAACGCCGCTTTCAGTACTTGGCATATGTTGGGTATAAAAAGTTGTAATTTCAAACAGCGAATACGTACAGAGAACCTGAATTTGGCTCCAAAATATGGCTCAGGCCTTGAAATTGGGATGTTTGGGAAATTTTGAAAACTGAAGGGGTGTTGGGGACAAATTTGACCAAACGCCGCTTTCAGTACTTGGCATATGTTGGGTATAAAAAGTCGTAATTTAAAACTGCGAATACGTGCTGAGAGCCAGAATTTGGCTCCAAAATATTGCTCAGGCCTCGAAATTGGGATATTAGGGATATTTTGAAAACTGAAGGGGTGTTGGGGACAAATTTGACCAAACGCCGCTTTCAGTACTTGGCATATGTTGGGTATAAAAAGTTGTAATTTCAAACAGCGAATACGTACAGAGAACCTGAATTTGGCTCCAAAATATGGCTCAGGCCTCGAAATTGGGATGTTTGGGATATTTTGAAAACTGAAGGGGAGTTTGTGCAAAATGTGACTCACTGCCGCGACAAGTACTTGGCATATGTTGGGTATAAGAAGTCGTAATATCAAACTGCAAATACGTGCAGAGAGCCAGAATTTGGCTCCAAAATATAGCTCAGGCCTCGAAATTGGGATGTTTGTGATATTTTGAAAATTGGAGGGAGTTTTGGGACATATGTGACCAAACGCTGCTTTCACTACTTGGCATATGTTGGATATATAAAGTCGTAACTTAAAACTGCGAATACGTGCAGAGAGCCAGAATTTGGCTCCAAAATATGGCTTAGGCCTCGAAATTGAGATATTCGGGATATTTCATAAACTGGAGGGATGTTTGGGACAAATGTGACCAAACGCCGCTTTCAGTACTTTGCATTTGTTGGGTATAAAAAGTCGTAATTTCAAACTGCGAATACGTGCATAGAGCCAGAATTTGGCTCCAAAATATGGCTCAGGCCTCGATATTGGGATGTTTGGGATATTTTGAAAACTGGAGGGATTTTTGGGACAAATGTGACCGAACGCCGCTTTCAGCACTTGGCATATATTGGGTATAAAAAAGTCGCAATTTTAAACTGTGAATACGTGCAGAGAGCCAGAATTTGGCTCCAAAATATGGCTCATGCCTCGAAATTGGGATATTTGGGATATTTTGAAAACTGGAGGGGAGTTTGTGCAAAATGTGACTCACTGCCGCTTTCAGTACTTGGCATATGTGTGGTATAAAATTCGTAATATCAAACTGCGAATACATGCAGAGAGCCAGAATTTGGCTCCAAAATATGGCTCAGGTCTCGATATTGGGATGTTTGGGATATTTTGAAAACTGCAGGAAGGTTTGGGACAAATGTGACCAAACGCCGCTTTCAGTACTTCGCATATGTTGGGTATAAAAAAGTCGTAATTTCAAACTGCGAATACATGCAGAGAGCCAGAATTTGGGTCCAAAATATGGCTCAGGCCTCGAAATTGGGATGTTTTGGATATTTTGAAAACTGCAGGGGAGTTTGTGCAAAATGTGACTCACCGCCGCTTTCAGGACTTAGCATATTTTGGGTATAAAAATTCGTAATATCAAACTGCGAATACGGGCATAGAGCCAGAATTTGGCTCCAAAATATGGCTCAGGCCTCGAAATTGGGATGTTTGGGAAATTTTGAAAACTGGTGGGTGGTTTGGAACAAATGTGACCAAACGCCGCTTTCAGTACTTTGCATATGTTGGGTATAAAAAGTTGTAATTTCAAACAGCGAATATGTACAGAGAGCCTGAATTTGGCTCCAAAATATGGCTCAGGCCTCGAAATTGGGATGTTTGGGATATTTTGAAAACTGAAGGGGAGTTTGTGCAAAATGTGACTCACTGCCGCGTCAAGGACTTGGCATATGTTGGGTATAAGAAGTCGTAATATCAAACTGCGAATACGTGCAGAGAGCCAGAATTTGGCTCCAAAATATAGCTCAGGCCTCAAAATTGGGATGTTTGTGATATTTTGAAAATTGGAGGGAGTTTTGGGACAAATGTGACCAAACGCTGCTTTCACTACTTGGCATATGTTGGATATATAAAGTCGTAACTTAAAACTACGAATACGTGCAGAGAGCCAGAATTTGGCTCCAAAATATGGCTTAGGCCTCGACATTGAGATATTCGGGATATTTCGAAAACTGGAGGGAGGTTTGGGACAAATGTGACCAAACGCCGCTTTCAGTACTTTGCATATGTTGGGTATAAAAAGTCGTAATTTCAAACTGCGAATACGTGCATAGAGCCAGAATTTGGCTCCAAAATATGGCTCAGGCCTCGATATTGGGATGTTTTGGATATTTTGAAAACTGGAGGGAGGTTTGGGACAAATGTGACCGAACGCCGCTTTCAGCACTTGGCATATATTGGGTATAAAAAAGTCGCAATTTTAAACTGTGAATACGTGCAGAGAGCCAGAATTTGGCTCCAAAATATGGCTCATGCCTCGAAATTGGGATATTTGGGATATTTTGAAAACTGGAGGGGAGTTTGTGCAAAATGTGACTCACTGCCGCTTTCAGTACTTGGCATATGTGTGGTATAAAATTCGTAATATCAAACTGCGAATACATGCAGAGAGCCAGAATTTGGCTCCAAAATATGGCTCAGGTCTCGATATTGGGATGTTTGGGATATTTTGAAAACTGCAGGAAGGTTTGGGACAAATGTGACCAAACGCCGCTTTCAGTACTTCGCATATGTTGGGTATAAAAAAGTCGTAATTTCAAACTGCGAATACATGCAGAGAGCCAGAATTTGGGTCCAAAATATGGCTCAGGCCTCGAAATTGGGATGTTTTGGATATTTTGAAAACTGCAGGGGAGTTTGTGCAAAATGTGACTCACCGCCGCTTTCAGGACTTAGCATATTTTGGGTATAAAAATTCGTAATATCAAACTGCGAATACGGGCATAGAGCCAGAATTTGGCTCCAAAATATGGCTCAGGCCTCGAAATTGGGATGTTTGGGAAATTTTGAAAACTGGTGGGAGGTTTGGAACAAATGTGACCAAACGCCGCTTTCAGTACTTTGCATATGTTGGGTATAAAAAGTTGTAATTTCAAACAGCGAATATGTACAGAGAGCCTGAATTTGGCTCCAAAATATGGCTCAGGCCTCGAAATTGGGATGTTTGGGATATTTTGAAAACTGAAGGGGAGTTTGTGCAAAATGTGACTCACTGCCGCGTCAAGGACTTGGCATATGTTGGGTATAAGAAGTCGTAATATCAAACTGCGAATACGTGCAGAGAGCCAGAATTTGGCTCCAAAATATAGCTCAGGCCTCAAAATTGGGATGTTTGTGATATTTTGAAAATTGGAGGGAGTTTTGGGACAAATGTGACCAAACGCTGCTTTCACTACTTGGCATATGTTGGATATATAAAGTCGTAACTTAAAACTGCGAATACGTGCAGAGAGCCAGAATTTGGCTCCAAAATATGGCTTAGGCCTCGACATTGAGATATTCGGGATATTTCGAAAACTGGAGGGAGGTTTGGGACAATTGTGACCAAACGCCGCTTTCAGTACTTTGCATATGTTGGGTATAAAAAGTCGTAATTTCAAACTGCGAATACGTGCATAGAGCCAGAATTTGGCTCCAAAATATGGCTCAGGCCTCGATATTGGGATGTTTTGGATATTTTGAAAACTTTAGGGAGGTTTGGGACAAATGTGACCGAACGCCGCTTTCAGCACTTGGCATATATTGGGTATAAAAAAGTCGCAATTTTAAACTGTGAATACGTGCAGAGAGCCAGAATTTGGCTCCAAAATATGGCTCAGGCCTCGAAATTGGGATATTTGGGATATTTTGAAAACTGGAGGGGAGTTTGTGCAAAATGTGACTCACTGCCGCTTTCAGGACTTAGCATATTTTGGGTATAAAAAGTCGTAATATCAAACTGCGAATACATGCAGAGAGCCAGAATTTGGCTCCAAAATATGGCTCAGGTCTCGATATTGGAATGTTTGGGATATTTTGAAAACTGCAGGAAGGTTTGGGACAAATGTGACCAAACGCCGCTTTCAGTACTTTGCATATGTTGGGTATAAAAAAGTCGTAATTTCAAACTGCGAATACGTGCAGAGAGCCAGAATTTGGGTCCAAAATATGGCTCAGGCCTCGAAATTGGGATTTTTTGGATATTTTGAAAACTGCAGGGGAGTTTGTGCAAAATGTGACTCACCGCCGCTTTCAGGACTTAGCATATTTTGGGTATAAAAAGTCGTAATATCAAACTGCGAATACGTGCATAGAGCCAGAATTTGGCTCCAAAATATGGCTCAGGCCTCGAAATTGGGATGTTTGGGAAATTTTGAAAACTGAAGGGGTGTTGGGGACAAATTTGACCAAACGCCGCTTTCAGTACTTGGCATATGTTGGGTATAAAAAGTTGTAATTTCAAACAGCGAATACGTACAGAGAACCTGAATTTGGCTCCAAAATATGGCTCAGGCCTTGAAATTGGGATGTTTGGGAAATTTTGAAAACTGAAGGGGTGTTGGGGACAAATTTGACCAAACGCCGCTTTCAGTACTTGGCATATGTTGGGTATAAAAAGTCGTAATTTAAAACTGCGAATACGTGCTGAGAGCCAGAATTTGGCTCCAAAATATTGCTCAGGCCTCGAAATTGGGATATTAGGGATATTTTGAAAACTGAAGGGGTGTTGGGGACAAATTTGACCAAACGCCGCTTTCAGTACTTGGCATATGTTGGGTATAAAAAGTTGTAATTTCAAACAGCGAATACGTACAGAGAACCTGAATTTGGCTCCAAAATATGGCTCAGGCCTCGAAATTGGGATGTTTGGGATATTTTGAAAACTGAAGGGGAGTTTGTGCAAAATGTGACTCACTGCCGCGACAAGTACTTGGCATATGTTGGGTATAAGAAGTCGTAATATCAAACTGCAAATACGTGCAGAGAGCCAGAATTTGGCTCCAAAATATAGCTCAGGCCTCGAAATTGGGATGTTTGTGATATTTTGAAAATTGGAGGGAGTTTTGGGACATATGTGACCAAACGCTGCTTTCACTACTTGGCATATGTTGGATATATAAAGTCGTAACTTAAAACTGCGAATACGTGCAGAGAGCCAGAATTTGGCTCCAAAATATGGCTTAGGCCTCGAAATTGAGATATTCGGGATATTTCATAAACTGGAGGGATGTTTGGGACAAATGTGACCAAACGCCGCTTTCAGTACTTTGCATTTGTTGGGTATAAAAAGTCGTAATTTCAAACTGCGAATACGTGCATAGAGCCAGAATTTGGCTCCAAAATATGGCTCAGGCCTCGATATTGGGATGTTTGGGATATTTTGAAAACTGGAGGGATTTTTGGGACAAATGTGACCGAACGCCGCTTTCAGCACTTGGCATATATTGGGTATAAAAAAGTCGCAATTTTAAACTGTGAATACGTGCAGAGAGCCAGAATTTGGCTCCAAAATATGGCTCATGCCTCGAAATTGGGATATTTGGGATATTTTGAAAACTGGAGGGGAGTTTGTGCAAAATGTGACTCACTGCCGCTTTCAGTACTTGGCATATGTTGGGTATAAAATTCGTAAAATCAAACTGCGAATACATGCAGAGAGCCAGAATTTGGCTCCAAAATATGGCTCAGGTCTCGATATTGGGATGTTTGGGATATTTTGAAAACTGCAGGAAGGTTTGGGACAAATGTGACCAAACGCCGCTTTCAGTACTTGGCATATGTTGGGTATAAAAATTCGTAACTTAAAACTGCGAATACGTACAGAGAGCCAGAATTTGGCTCCAAAATATGGCTCAGGCCTCGAAATTGGGATATTTGGGATTTTTCGAAAATTGCAGGGGAGTTTGTGCAAAATGTGACTCATTGCCGCTTTCAGGACTTGGCATATGTTGGGTATAAAAAGTCGTAATATCAAACTGCGAATACGTGCATAGAGCCAGAATTTGGCTCCAAAATATGGCTCAGGCCTCGAAAATGGGATGTTTGGGATATTTTGAAAACTGGAGGGAGGTTTGGGACAAATGTGACCAAACGCCGCGTTCAGTACTTTGCATATGTTGGGTATAAAAAGTCGTAACTTCAAACTGCGAATACGTACAGAGAACCTGAATTTGGCTCCAAAATATGGCTCAGGCCTCGAAATTGGGATATTTGGGATATTTTGAAAACTGGAGGGTAGTTTGTGCAAAATGTGACTCACTGCCGCTTTCAGTACTTGGCATATGTTGGGTATAAAATTCGTAATATCAAACTGCGAATACATGCAGAGAGCCAGAATTTGTCTCCAAAATATGGCTCAGGTCTCGATATTGGGATGTTTGGGATATTTTGAAAACTGCAGGAAGGTTTGGGACAAATGTGACCAAACGCCGCTTTCAGTACTTCGCATATGTTGGGTATAAAAAAGTCGTAATTTCAAACTGCGAATACGTGCAGAGAGCCAGAATTTGGGTCCAAAATATGGCTCAGGCCTCGAAATTGGGATGTTTTGGATATTTTGAAAACTGCAGGGGAGTTTGTGCAAAATCTGACTAACCGCCGCTTTCAGTACTTAGCATATGTTGGGTATAAAAAGTCGTAATATCAAACTGCGAATACGTGCATAGAGCCAGAATTTGGCTCCAAAATATGGCTCAGGCCTCGAAATTGGGATGTTTGGGAAATTTTGAAAACTGGTGGGAGGTTTGGGACAAATGTGACCAAACGCCGCTTTCAGTACTTGGCATATGTTGGGTATAAAAAGTCGTAATTTAAAACTGCGAATACGTGCTGAGAGCCAGAATTTAGCTCGAAAATATTACTCAGGCCTCGAAATTGGGATATTAGGGATATTTTGAAAACTGAAGGGGTGTTGGGGACAAATTTGACCAAACGCCGTTTCAGTACTTGGCATATGTTGGGTATAAAAAGTTGTAATTTCAAACAGCGAATACGTACAGAGAGCCTGAATTTGGCTCCAAAATATGGCTCAGGCCTCGAAATTGGGATGTTTGGGATATTTTGAAAACTGAAGGGGAGTTTGTGCAACATGTGACTCACTGCCGCGTCAAGTACTTGGCATATGTTGGGTATAAGAAGTCGTAATATCAAACTGCGAATACGTGCAGAGAGCCAGAATTTGGCTCCCAAATATATCTTAGGCCTCGAAATTGAGATATTCGGGATATTTCGAAAACTGGAGGGAGGTTTGGGACAAATGTGACCAAACGCCGCTTTCAGTACTTTGCATTTGTTGGGTATAAAAAGTCGTAATTTCAAACTGCGAATACGTGCATAGAGCCAGAATTTGGCTCCAAAATATGGCTCAGGCCTCGATATTGGGATGTTTGGGATATTTTGAAAACTGGTGGGAGGTTTGGGACAAATGTGACCAAACGCCGCTTTAAGTACTTGGCATATGTTGGGTATAAAAAGTCGTAATTTAAAACTGCGAATACGTGCTGAGAGCCAGAATTTAGCTCGAAAATATTACTCAGTTCTCGAAATTGGGATATTAGGGATATTTTGAAAACTGAAGGGGTGTTGGGGAAAAATTTGACCAAACGCCGTCTCAGTACTTGGCATATGTTGGGTATAAAAAGTTGTAATTTCAAACAGCGAATACGTACAGAGAGCCTGAATTTGGCTCCAAAATATGGCTCAGGCCTCGAAATTGGGATGTTTGGGATATTTTGAAAACTGAAGGGGAGTTTGTGCAACATGTGACTCACTGCCGCGTCAAGTACTTGGCATATGTTGGGTATAAGAAGTCGTAATATCAAACTGCGAATACGTGCAGAGAGCCAGAATTTGGCTTCAAAATATAGCTCAGGCCTCGAAATTGGGATGTTTGTGATATTTTGAAAATTGGAGGGAGTTTTGGGACAAATGTGATCAAACGCTGCTTTCACTACTTGGCATATGTTGGATATATAAAGTCGTAACTTAAAACTGCGAATACGTGCAGAGAGCCAGAATTTGGCTCCAAAATATGGCTTAGGCCTCGAAATTGAGATATTCGGGATATTTCGAAAACTGGAGGGAGGTTTGGGACAAATGTGACCAAACGCCGCTTTCAGTACTTTGCATTTGTTGGGTATAAAAAGTCGTAATTTCAAACTGCGAATACGTGCATAGAGCCAGAATTTGGCTCCAAAATATGGCTCAGGCCTCGATATTGGGATGTTTGGGATATTTTGAAAACTGGAGGGAGGTTTGGGACAAATGTGACCGAACGCCGCTTTCAGCACTTGGCATATATTGGGTATAAAAAAGTCGCAATTTTAAACTGTGAATACGTGCAGAGAGCCAGAATTTGGCTCCAAAATATGGCTCATGCCTCGAAATTGGGATATTTGGGATATTTTGAAAACTGGAGGGGAGTTTGTGCAAAATGTGACTCACTGCCGCTTTCAGTACTTGGCATATGTTGGGTATAAAATTCGTAATATCAAACTGCGAATACATGCAGAGAGCCAGAATTTGGCTCCAAAATATGGCTCAGGTCTCGATATTGGGATGTTTGGGATATTTTGAAAACTGCAGGAAGGTTTGGGACAAATGCGACCAAACGCCGCTTTCAGTACTTCGCATATGTTGGGTATAAAAAATTCGTAATTTCAAACTGCGAATACGTGCTGAGAGCCAGAATTTGGGTCCAAAATATGGCTCAGGCCTCGAAATTGGGATGTTTTGGATATTTTGAAAACTGCAGGGGAGTTTGTGCAAAATGTGACTCACCGCCGCTTTCAGGACTTAGCATATTTTGGGTATAAAAAGTCGTAATATCAAACTGCGAATACGTGCATAAAGCCAGAATTTGGCTCCAAAATATGGCTCAGGCCTCGAAATTGGGATGTTTGGGAAATTTTGAAAATTGGTGGGAGGTTTGGGACAAATGAGACCAAACGCCGCTTTCAGTACTTGGCATATGTTGGGTATAAAAAGTCGTAATTTAAAACTGCGAATATGCGCTGAGAGCCAGAATTTGGCTCCAAAATATGGCTCAGGCCTCGAAATTGGGATGTTTGGGAAATTTTGAAAACTGGAGGGAGGTTTGGGACAAATGTGACCAAACGCCGCTTTCAGTACTTTGCATTTGTTGGGTATAAAAAGTCGTAATTTCAAACTGCTAATACGTGCATAGAGCCAGAATTTGGCTCCAAAATATGGCTCAGGCCTCGATATTGGGATGTTTGGGATATTTTGAAAACTGGAGGGAGGTTTGGGACAAATGTGACCGAACGCTGCTTTCAGCACTTGGCATATATTGGGTATAAAAAAGTCGCAATTTTAAACTGTGAATACGTGCAGAGAGCCAGAATTTGGCTCCAAAATATGGCTCATGCCTCGAAATTGGGATATTTGGGATATTTTGAAAACTGGAGGGGAGTTTGTGCAAAATGTGACTCACTGCCGCTTTCAGTACTTGGCATATGTTGGGTATAAAATTCGTAATATCAAACTGCGAATACATGCAGAGAGCCAGAATTTGGCTCCAAAATATGGCTCAGGTCTCGATATTGGGATGTTTGGGATATTTTGAAAACTGCAGGAAGGTTTGGGACAAATGTGACCAAACGCCGCTTTCAGTACTTGGCATATGTTGGGTATAAAAATTCGTAACTTAAAACTGCGAATACGTACAGAGAGCCAGAATTTGGCTCCAAAATATGGCTCAGGCCTCGAAATTGGGATATTTGGGATTTTTCGAAAATTGCAGGGGAGTTTGTGCAAAATGTGACTCATTGCCGCTTTCAGGATTTGGCATATGTTGGGTATAAAAAGTCGTAATATCAAACTGCGAATACGTGCATAGAGCCAGAATTTGGCTCCAAAATATGGCTCAGGCCTCGAAAATGGGATGTTTGGGATATTTTGAAAACTGGAGGGAGGTTTGGGACAAATGTGACCAAACGCCGCGTTCAGTACTTTGCATATGTTGGGTATAAAAAGTCGTAACTTCAAACTGCGAATACGTACAGAGAACCTGAATTTGGCTCCAAAATATGGCTCAGGCCTCGAAATTGGGATATTTGGGATATTTTGAAAACTGGAGGGGAGTTTGTGCAAAATGTGACTCACTGCCGCTTTCAGTACTTGGCATATGTTGGGTATAAAATTCGTAATATCAAACTGCGAATACATGCAGAGAGCCAGAATTTGGCTCCAAAATATGGCTCAGGTCTCGATATTGGGATGTTTGGGATATTTTGAAAACTGCAGGAAGGTTTGGGACAAATGTGACCAAAAGCCGCTTTCAGTACTTTGCATATGTTGGGTATAAAAAAGTCGTAATTTCAAACTGCGAATACGTGCAGAGAGCCAGAATTTGGGTCCAAAATATGGCTCAGGCCTCGAAATTGGGATGTTTTGGATATTTTGAAAACTGCAGGGGAGTTTGTGCAAAATCTGACTCACCGCCGCTTTCAGTACTTAGCATATGTTGGGTATAAAAAGTCGTAATATCAAACTGCGAATACGTGCATAGAGCCAGAATTTGGCTCCAAAATATGGCTCAGGCCTCGAAATTGGGATGTTTGGGAAATTTTGAAAACTGGTGGGAGGTTTGGGACAAATGTGACCAAACGCCGCTTTCAGTACTTGGCATATGTTGGGTATAAAAAGTCGTAATTTAAAACTGCGAATGCGTGCTGAGAGCCAGAATTTAGCTCGAAAATATTACTCAGGCCTCGAAATTGGGATATTAGGGATATTTTGAAAACTGAAGGGGTGTTGGGGACAAATTTGACCAAACGCCGATTCAGTACTTGGCATATGTTGGGTATAAAAAGTTGTAATTTCAAACAGCGAATATGTACAGAGAGCCTGAATTTGGCTCCAAAATATGGCTCAGGCCTCGAAATTGGGATGTTTGGGATATTTTGAAAACTGAAGGGGAGTTTGTGCAACATGTGACTCACTGCCGCGTCAAGTACTTGGCATATGTTGGGTATAAGAAGTCGTAATATCAAACTGCGAATACGTGCAGAGAGCCAGAATTTGGCTCCAAAATATAGCTCAGGCCTCGAAATTGGGATGTTTGTGATATTTTGAAAATTGGAGGGAGTTTTGGGACAAATGTGATCAAACGCTGCTTTCACTACTTGGCATATGTTGGATATATAAAGTCGTAACTTAAAACTGCGAATACGTGCAGAGAGCCAGAATTTGGCTCCAAAATATATCTTAGGCCTCGAAATTGAGATATTCGGGATATTTCCAAAACTGGAGGGAGGTTTGGGACAAATGTGACCAAACGCCGCTTTCAGTACTTTGCATTTGTTGGGTATAAAAAGTCGTAATTTCAAACTGCGAATACGTGCATAGAGCCAGAATTTGGCTCCAAAATATGGCTCAGGCCTCGATATTGGGATGTTTGGGATATTTTGAAAACTGGAGGGAGGTTTGGGACAAATGTGACCGAACGCCGCTTTCAGCACTTGGCATATATTGGGTATAAAAAAGTCGCAATTTTAAACTGTGAATACGTGCAGAGAGCCAGAATTTGGCTCCAAAATATGGCTCATGCCTCGAAATTGGGATATTTGGGATATTTTGAAAACTGGAGGGGAGTTTGTGCAAAATGTGACTCACTGCCGCTTTCAGTACATGGCATATGTTGGGTATAAAATTCGTAATATCAAACTGCGAATACATGCAGAGAGTCAGAATTTGGCTCCAAAATATGGCTCAGGTCTCGATATTGGGATGTTTGGGATATTTTGAAAACTGCAGGAAGGTTTGGGACAAATGTGACCAAACGCCGCTTTCAGTACTTGGCATATGTTGGGTATAAAAATTCGTAACTTAAAACTGCGAATACGTACAGAGAGCCAGAATTTGGCTCCAAAATATGGCTCAGGCCTCGAAATTGGGATATTTGGGATTTTTCGAAAATTGCAGGGGAGTTTGTGCAAAATGTGACTCATTGCCGCTTTCAGGACTTGGCATATGTTGGGTATAAAAAGTCGTAATATCAAACTGCGAATACGTGCATAGAGCCAGAATTTGGCTCCAAAATATGGCTCAGGCCTCGAAAATGGGATGTTTGGGATATTTTGAAAACTGGAGGGAGGTTTGGGACAAATGTGACCAAACGCCGCGTTCAGTACTTTGCATATGTTGGGTATAAAAAGTCGTAACTTCAAACTGCGAATACGTACAGAGAACCTGAATTTGGCTCCAAAATATGGCTCAGGCCTCGAAATTGGGATATTTGGGATATTTTGAAAACTGGAGGGGAGTTTGTGCAAAATGTGACTCACTGCCGCTTTCAGTACTTGGCATATGTTGGGTATAAAATTCGTAATATCAAACTGCGAATACATGCAGAGAGCCAGAATTTGTCTCCAAAATATGGCTCAGGTCTCGATATTGGGATGTTTGGGATATTTTGAAAACTGCAGGAAAGTTTGGGACAAATGTGACCAAACGCCGCTTTCAGTACTTCGCATATGTTGGGTATAAAAAGTTGTAATTTCAAACAGCGAATACGTACAGAGAGCCTGAATTTGGCTCCAAAATATGGCTCAGGCCTCGAAATTGGGATGTTTGGGATATTTTGAAAACTGAAGGGGAGTTTGTGCAACATGTGACTCACTGCCGCGTCAAGTACTTGGCATATGTTGGGTATAAGAAGTCGTAATATCAAACTGCGAATACGTGCAGAGAGCCAGAATTTGGCTCCAAAATATAGCTCAGGCCTCGAAATTGGGATGTTTGTGATATTTTGAAAATTGGAGGGAGTTTTGGGACAAATGTGATCAAACGCTGCTTTCACTACTTGGCATATGTTGGATATATAAAGTCGTAACTTAAAACTGCGAATACGTGCAGAGAGCCAGAATTTGGCTCCAAAATATGGCTTAGGCCTCGAAATTGAGATATTCGGGATATTTCGAAAACTTAAGGGAGGTTTGGGACAAATGTGACCAAACGCCGCTTTCAGTACTTTGCATTTGTTGGGTATAAAAAGTCGTAATTTCAAACTGCGAATACGTGCATAGAGCCAGAATTTGGCTCCAAAATATGGCTCAGGCCTCGATATTGGGATGTTTGGGATATTTTGAAAACTGGAGGGAGGTTTGGGACAAATGTGACCGAACGCCGCTTTCAGCACTTGGCATATATTGGGTATAAAAAAGTCGCAATTTTAAACTGTGAATACGTGCAGAGAGCCAGAATTTGGCTCCAAAATATGGCTCATGCCTCGAAATTGGGATATTTGGGATATTTTGAAAACTGGAGGGGAGTTTGTGCAAAATGTGACTCACTGCCTCTTTCAGTACTTGGCATATGTTGGGTATAAAATTCGTAATATCAAACTGCGAATACATGCAGAGAGCCAGAATTTGGCTCCAAAATATGGCTCAGGTCTCGATATTGGGATGTTTGGGATATTTTGAAAACTGCAGGAAGGTTTGGGACAAATGTGACCAAACGCCGCTTTCAGTACTTCGCATATGTTGGGTATAAAAAAGTCGTAATTTCAAACTGCGAATACGTGCAGAGAGCCAGAATTTGGCTCCAAAATATGGCTTAGGCCTCGAAATTGAGATATTCGGGATATTTCGAAAACTTAAGGGAGGTTTGGGACAAATGTGACCAAACGCCGCTTTCAGTACTTTGCATTTGTTGGGTATAAAAAGTCGTAATTTCAAACTGCGAATACGTGCATAGAGCCAGAATTTGGCTCCAAAATATGGCTCAGGCCTCGATATTGGGATGTTTGGGATATTTTGAAAACTGGAGGGAGGTTTGGGACAAATGTGACCGAACGCCGCTTTCAGCACTTGGCATATATTGGGTATAAAAAAGTCGCAATTTTAAACTGTGAATACGTGCAGAGAGCCAGAATTTGGCTCCAAAATATGGCTCATGCCTCGAAATTGGGATATTTGGGATATTTTGAAAACTGGAGGGGAGTTTGTGCAAAATGTGACTCACTGCCTCTTTCAGTACTTGGCATATGTTGGGTATAAAATTCGTAATATCAAACTGCGAATACATGCAGAGAGCCAGAATTTGGCTCCAAAATATGGCTCAGGTCTCGATATTGGGATGTTTGGGATATTTTGAAAACTGCAGGAAGGTTTGGGACAAATGTGACCAAACGCCGCTTTCAGTACTTCGCATATGTTGGGTATAAAAAAGTCGTAATTTCAAACTGCGAAAACGTGCAGAGAGCCAGAATTTGGGTCCAAAATATGGCTCAGGCCTCGAAATTGGGATGTTTTGGATATTTTGAAAACTGCAGGGGAGTTTGTTCAAAATGTGACTCACCGCCGCTTTCAGGACTTAGCATATTTTGGGTATAAAAAGTCGTAATATCAAACTGCGAATACGTGCATAAAGCCAGAATTTGGCTCCAAAATATGGCTCAGGCCTCGAAATTGGGATGTTTGGGAAATTTTGAAAATTGGTGGGAGGTTTGGGACAAATGAGACCAAACGCCGCTTTCAGTACTTGGCATATGTTGGGTATAAAAAGTCGTAATTTAAAACTGCGAATATGTGCTGAGAGCCAGAATTTGGCTCCAAAATATGGCTCAGGCCTCGAAATTGGGATGTTTGGGAAATTTTGAAAACTGGAGGGAGGTTTGGGACAAATGTGACCAAACGCCGCTTTCAGTACTTTGCATTTGTTGGGTATAAAAAGTCGTAATTTCAAACTGCGAATACGTGCATAGAGCCAGAATTTGGCTCCAAAATATGGCTCAGGCCTCGATATTGGGATGTTTGGGATATTTTGAAAACTGGAGGGAGGTTTGGGACAAATGTGACCGAACGCTGCTTTCAGCACTTGGCATATATTGGGTATAAAAAAGTCGCAATTTTAAACTGTGAATACGTGCAGAGAGCCATAATTTGGCTCCAAAATATGGATCATGCCTCGAAATTGGGATATTTGGGATATTTTGAAAACTGGAGGGGAGTTTGTGCAAAATGTGACTCACTGCTGCTTTCAGTACTTGGCATATGTTGGGTATAAAATTCGTAATATCAAACTGCGAATACATGCAGAGAGCCAGAATTTGGCTCCAAAATATGGCTCATGTCTCGATATTGGGATGTTTGGGATATTTTGAAAACTGCAGGAAGGTTTGGGACAAATGTGACCAAACGCCGCTTTCAGTACTTGGCATATGTTGGGTATAAAAATTCGTAACTTAAAACTGCGAATACGTACAGAGAGCCAGAATTTGGCTCCAAAATATGGTTCAGGCCTCGAAATTGGGATATTTGGGATTTTTCGAAAATTGCAGGGGAGTTTGTGCAAAATGTGACTCATTGCCGCTTTCAGGACTTGGCATATGTTGGGTATAAAAAGTCGTAATATCAAACTGCGAATACGTGCATAGAGCCAGAATTTGGCTCCAAAATATGGCTCAGGCCTCGAAAATGGGATGTTTGGGATATTTTGAAAATTGGAGGGAGGTTTGGGACAAATGTGACCAAACGCCGCGTTCAGTACTTTGCATATGTTGGGTATAAAAAGTCGTAACTTCAAACTGCGAATACGTACAGAGAACCTGAATTTGGCTCCAAAATATGGCTCAGGCCTCGAAATTGGGATATTTGGGATATTTTGAAAACTGGAGGGGAGTTTGTGCAAAATGTGACTCACTGCCGCTTTCAGTACTTGGCATATGTTGGGTATAAAATTCGTAATATCAAACTGCGAATACATGCAGAGAGCCAGAATTTGGCTCCAAAATATGGCTCAGGTCTCGATATTGGGATGTTTGGGATATTTTGAAAACTGCAGGAAGGTTTGGGACAAATGTGACCAAAAGCCGCTTTCAGTACTTTGCATATGTTGGGTATAAAAAAGTCGTAATTTCAAACTGCGAATACGTGCAGAGAGCCAGAATTTGGGTCCAAAATATGGCTCTGGCCTCGAAATTGGGATGTTTTGGATATTTTGAAAACTGCAGGGGAGTTTGTGCAAAATCTGACTCACCGCCGCTTTCAGTACTTAGCATATGTTGGGTATAAAAAGTCGTAATATCAA
Organism: Procambarus clarkii; assembly: GCF_040958095.1. Classification (NCBI taxonomy): domain Eukaryota; kingdom Metazoa; phylum Arthropoda; class Malacostraca; order Decapoda; family Cambaridae; genus Procambarus; species Procambarus clarkii. The sequence continues at coordinate 25,292,720 of NC_091217.1, read as the reverse complement.
ACTGCGAATACGTGCATAGAGCCAGAATTTGGCTCCAAAATATGGCTCAGGCCTCGAAATTGGGATGTTTGGGAAATTTTGAAAACTGGTGGGAGGTTTGGGACAAATGTGACCAAACGCCGCTTTCAGTACTTGGCATATGTTGGGTATAAAAAGTCGTAATTTAAAACTGCGAATGCGTGCTGAGAGCCAGAATTTAGCTCGAAAATATTACTCAGGCCTCGAAATTGGGATATTAGGGATATTTTGAAAACTGAAGGGGTGTTGGGGACAAATTTGACCAAACGCCGATTCAGTACTTGGCATATGTTGGGTATAAAAAGTTGTAATTTCAAACAGCGAATATGTACAGAGAGCCTGAATTTGGCTCCAAAATATGGCTCAGGCCTCGAAATTGGGATGTTTGGGATATTTTGAAAACTGAAGGGGAGTTTGTGCAAAATGTGACTCACTGCCGCGTCAAGTACTTGGCATATGTTGGGTATAAGAAGTCGTAATATCAAACTTTCGAATACGTGCAGAGAGCCAGAATTTGGCTCCAAAATATAGCTCAGGCCTCAAAATTGGGATGTTTGTGATATTTTGAAAATTGGAGGGAGTTTTGGGACAAAAATGACCAAACGCTGCTTTCACTACTTGGCATATGTTGGATATATAAAGTCGTAACTTAAAACTGCGAATACGTGCAGAGAGCCAGAATTTGGCTCCAAAATATGGCTTAGGCCTCGACATTGAGATATTCGGGATATTTCGAAAACTGGAGGGAGGTTTGGGACAAATGTGACCAAACGCCGCTTTCAGTATATTTGCATATGTTGGGTATAAAAAGTCGTAATTTCAAACTGCGAATACGTGCATAGAGCCAGAATTTGGCTCCAAAATATGGCTCAGGCCTCGATATTGGGATGTTTGGGATATTTTGAAAACTGGAGGGAGGTTTGGGACAAATGTGACCGAACGCCGCTTTCAGCACTTGGCATATATTGGGTATAAAAAAGTCGCAATTTTAAACTGTGAATACGTGCAGAGAGCCAGAATTTGGCTCCAAAATATGGCTCAAGCCTCGAAATTGGGATATTTGGGATATTTTGAAAACTGGAGGGGAGTTTGTGCAAAATGTGACTCACTGCCGCTTTCAGTACTTGGCATATGTTGGGTATAAAATTCGTAATATCAAACTGCGAATACATGCAGAGAGCCAGAATTTGGCTCCAAAATATGGCTCAGGTCTCGATATTGGGATGTTTGGGATATTTTGAAAACTGCAGGAAGGTTTGGGACAAATGTGACCAAACGCCGCTTTCAGTACTTCGCATATGTTGGGTATAAAAAAGTCGTAATTTCAAACTGCGAATACGTGCAGAGAGCCAGAATTTGGGTCCAAAATATGGCTCAGGCCTCGAAATTGGGATGTTTTGGATATTTTGAAAACTGCAGGGGAGTTTGTGCAAAATGTGACTCACCGCCGCTTTCAGGACTTAGCATATTTTGGGTATAAAAAGTCGTAATATCAAACTGCGAATACGTGCATAGAGCCAGAATTTGGCTCCAAAATATGGCTCAGGCCTCGAAATTGGGATGTTTGGGAAATTTTGAAAATTGGTGGGAGGTTTGGGACAAATGAGACCAAACGCCGCTTTCAGTACTTGGCATATGTTGGGTATAAAAAGTCGTAATTTTAAACTGCGAATACGTGCTGAGAGCCAGAATTTGGCTCCAAAATATTGCTCAGGCCTCGAAATTGGGATATTAGGGATATTTTGAAAACTGAAGGGTGTTGGGGACAAATTTGACCAAACGCCGCTTTCAGTACTTGGCATATGTTGGGTATAAAAAGATGTAATTTCAAACAGCGAATACGTACAGAGAACCTGAATTTGGCTCCAAAATATGGCTCAGGCCTCGAAATTGGGATGTTTGGGATATTTTGAAAACTGAAGGGGAGTTTGTGCAAAATGTGACTCACTGCCGCGTCAAGTACTTGGCATATGTTGGGTATAAGAAGTCGTAATATCAAACTGCAAATACGTGCAGAGAGCCAGAATTTGGCTCCAAAATATAGCTCAGGCCTCGAAATTGGGATGTTTGTGATATTTTGAAAATTGGAGGGAGTTTTGGGACATATGTGACCAAACGCTGCTTTCACTACTTGGCATATGTTGGATATATAAAGTCGTAACTTAAAACTGCGAATACGTGCAGAGAGCCAGAATTTGGCTCCAAAATATGGCTTAGGCCTCGAAATTGAGATATTCGGGATATTTCGAAAACTGGAGGGAGGTTTGGGACAAATGTGACCAAACGCCGCTTTCAGTACTTTGCATATGTTGGGTATAAAAAGTCGTAATTTCAAACCGCGAATACGTACAGAGAGCCTGAATATGGCTCCAAAATATGGCTCAGGCCTCGAAATTGGGATGTTTGGGATATTTTGAAAACTGCAGGGGAGTTTGTTCAAAATGTGATCTCTGCCGCTGTCAGTACTTGGAATATGTTGGGTATAAAATTCCTAATATCAAACTGCGAATACGTGCAGAGAGTCAGAATTTGGCTCCAAAATATGGCTCAGGCCTCGATATTGGAATGTTTGGGATATTTTGAAAACTGCAGGAAGGTTTGGGACAAATGTGACCAAACGCCCCTTTCAGTACTTCGCATATGTTGGGTATAAAAACTCGTAATATCAAACTGCGAATACGTGCAGAGAGCCTGAATTTGGCTTCAAAATATGGCTCTGGCTTCGAAATTGGGGTGTTTGGGATATTTTGAAAACTACAGGGGAGTTTGTGCATAATGTGACTAATTGCCGCTTTCAGGACTTGGCCTATGTTGGGTATAAAAAGTCGTAATTTAAAATCTGCGAATACGTGCAGAGAGCCAGAATTTGGCTCCAAAATATTGCTCAGGCCTCGAAATTGGGCTGTTTGGGATATTTTGAAAACTGCAGGGGAGTTTGTTCAAAATGTGATCTCTGCCGCTGTCAGTACTTGGAATATGTTGGGTATAAAATTCCTAATATCAAACTGCGAATACGTGCAGAGAGTCAGAATTTGGCTCCAAAATATGGCTCAGGCCTCGATATTGGAATGTTTGGGATATTTTGAAAACTGCAGGAAGGTTTGGGACAAATGTGACCAAACGCCCCTTTCAGTACTTCGCATATGTTGGGTATAAAAACTCGTAATATCAAACTGCGAATACGTGCAGAGAGCCTGAATTTGGCTTCAAAATATGGCTCTGGCTTCGAAATTGGGGTGTTTGGGATATTTTGAAAACTGCAGGGGAGTTTGTGCATAATGTGACTAATTGCCGCTTTCAGGACTTGGCCTATGTTGGGTATAAAAAGTCGTAATTTAAAATCTGCGAATACGTGCAGAGAGCCAGAATTTGGCTCCAAAATATTGCTCAGGCCTCGAAATTGGGCTGTTTGGGATATTTTGAAAACTGCAGGGGAGTTTGTGCAAAATGTGACTCATTGCCGCTTTCAGTATTTTGCATATGTTGGGTATAATAAGTTGTAATTTCAAACTGCGAATACGTGCAGAGAGCCAGAATTTTGCTCCAAAATATGGCTCAGGCCTCGAAATTGGGAGGTTTGGGATATTTTGAGAATTGGAGGGAGGTTTGGGACAAATGTGACCAAACGCCGCTTTCAGTACTTGGCATATGTTGGGTATAAAAAATCGTAACTTAAAACTGCGAATACGTACAGAGAGCCAGAATTTGGCTCCAAAATATGGCTCAGGCCTAGAAATTGGGATATTAGGGATTTTTCGAAAATTGCAGGGGAGTTTGTGCAAAATGTGACTCATTGCCGCTTTCAGGACTTGGCATATGTTGGGTATAAAAATTCGTAATATCAAACTGCGAATATGTGCATAGAGCCAGAATTTGGCTCCAAAATATGGCTCAGGCCTCGAAAATGGGATGTTTGGGATATTTTGAAAACTGGAGGGAGGTTTGGGACAAATGTGACCGAACGCCGCTTTCAGCACTTGGCATATATTGGGTATAAAAAAGTCGCAATTTTAAACTGTGAATACGTGCAGAGAGCCAGAATTTGGCTCCAAAATATGGCTCATGCCTCGAAATTGGGATATTTTGAAAACTGGAGGGGAGTTTGTGCAAAATGTGACTCACTGCCGCTTTCAGTACTTGGCATATGTTGGGTATAAAATTCGTAATATCAAACTGCGAATACATGCAGAGAGCCAGAATTTGGCTCCAACATATGGCTCAGGTCTCGATATTGGGATGTTTGGGATATTTGGAAAATTGCAGGAAGGTTTGGGACAAATGTGACCAAACGCCGCTTTCAGTACTTCGCATATGTTGGGTATAAAAAAGTCGTAATTTCAAACTGCGAATACGTGCAGAGAGCCAGAATTTGGGTCCAAAATATGGCTCAGGCCTCGAAATTGGGATGTTTGGGAAATTTTGAAAATTGGTGGGAGGTTTGGGACAAATGAGACCAAACGCCGCTTTCAGTACTTGGCATATGTTGGGTATAAAAAGTCGTAATTTTAAACTGCGAATACGTGCTGAGAGCCAGAATTTGGCTCCAAAATATTGCTCAGGCCTCGAAATTGGGATATTAGGGATATTTTGAAAACTGAAGGGTGTTGGGGACAAATTTGACCAAACGCCGCTTTCAGTACTTGGCATATGTTGGGTATAAAAAGATGTAATTTCAAGCAGCGAATACGTACAGAGAACCTGAATTTGGCTCCAAAATATGGCTCAGGCCTCGAAATTGGGATGTTTGGGATATTTTGAAAACTGAAGGGGAGTTTGTGCAAAATGTGACTCACTGCCGCGTCAAGTACTTGGCATATGTTGGGTATAAGAAGTCGTAATATCAAACTGCAAATACGTGCAGAGAGCCAGAATTTGGCTCCAAAATATAGCTCAGGCCTCGAAATTGGGATGTTTGTGATATTTTGAAAATTGGAGGGAGTTTTGGGACATATGTGACCAAACGCTGCTTTCACTACTTGGCATATGTTGGATATATAAAGTCGTAACTTAAAACTGCGAATACGTGCAGAGAGCCAGAATTTGGCTCCAAAATATGGCTTAGGCCTCGAAATTGAGATATTCGGGATATTTCGAAAACTGGAGGGAGGTTTGGGACAAATGTGACCAAACGCCGCTTTCAGTACTTTGCATATGTTGGGTATAAAAAGTCGTAATTTCAAACCGCGAATACGTACAGAGAGCCTGAATTTGGCTCCAAAATATGGCTCAGGCCTCGAAATTGGGATGTTTGGGATATTTTGAAAACTGCAGGGGAGTTTGTTCAAAATGTGATCTCTGCCGCTGTCAGTACTTGGAATATGTTGGGTATAAAATTCCTAATATCAAACTGCGAATACGTGCAGAGAGTCAGAATTTGGCTCCAAAATATGGCTCAGGCCTCGATATTGGAATGTTTGGGATATTTTGAAAACTGCAGGAAGGTTTGGGACAAATGTGACCAAACGCCCCTTTCAGTACTTCGCATATGTTGGGTATAAAAACTCGTAATATCAAACTGCGAATACGTGCAGAGAGCCTGAATTTGGCTTCAAAATATGGCTCTGGCTTCGAAATTGGGGTGTTTGGGATATTTTGAAAACTGCAGGGGAGTTTGTGCATAATGTGACTAATTGCCGCTTTCAGGACTTGGCCTATGTTGGGTATAAAAAGTCGTAATTTAAAATCTGCGAATACGTGCAGAGAGCCAGAATTTGGCTCCAAAATATTGCTCAGGCCTCGAAATTGGGCTGTTTGGGATATTTTGAAAACTGCAGGGGAGTTTGTTCAAAATGTGATCTCTGCCGCTGTCAGTACTTGGAATATGTTGGGTATAAAATTCCTAATATCAAACTGCGAATACGTGCAGAGAGTCAGAATTTGGCTCCAAAATATGGCTCAGGCCTCGATATTGGAATGTTTGGGATATTTTGAAAACTGCAGGAAGGTTTGGGACAAATGTGACCAAACGCCCCTTTCAGTACTTCGCATATGTTGGGTATAAAAACTCGTAATATCAAACTGCGAATACGTGCAGAGAGCCTGAATTTGGCTTCAAAATATGGCTCTGGCTTCGAAATTGGAGTGTTTGGGATATTTTGAAAACTGCAGGGGAGTTTGTGCATAATGTGACTAATTGCCGCTTTCAGGACTTGGCCTATGTTGGGTATAAAAAGTCGTAATTTAAAATCTGCGAATACGTGCAGAGAGCCAGAATTTGGCTCCAAAATATTGCTCAGGCCTCGAAATTGGGCTGTTTGGGATATTTTGAAAACTGCAGGGGAGTTTGTGCAAAATGTGACTCATTGCCGCTTTCAGTATTTTGCATATGTTGGGTATAATAAGTTGTAATTTCAAACTGCGAATACGTGCAGAGAGCCAGAATTTTGCTCCAAAATATGGCTCAGGCCTCGAAATTGGGAGGTTTGGGATATTTTGAGAATTGGAGGGAGGTTTGGGACAAATGTGACCAAACGCCGCTTTCAGTACTTGGCATATGTTGGGTATAAAAAATCGTAACTTAAAACTGCGAATACGTACAGAGAGCCAGAATTTGGCTCCAAAATATGGCTCAGGCCTAGAAATTGGGATATTAGGGATTTTTCGAAAATTGCAGGGGAGTTTGTGCAAAATGTGACTCATTGCCGCTTTCAGGACTTGGCATATGTTGGGTATAAAAATTCGTAATATCAAACTGCGAATATGTGCATAGAGCCAGAATTTGGCTCCAAAATATGGCTCAGGCCTCGAAAATGGGATGTTTGGGATATTTTGAAAACTGGAGGGAGGTTTGGGACAAATGTGACCGAACGCTGCTTTCAGCACTTGGCATATATTGGGTATAAAAAAGTCGCAATTTTAAACTGTGAATACGTGCAGAGAGCCAGAATTTGGCTCCAAAATATGGCTCATGCCTCGAAATTGGGATATTTTGAAAACTGGAGGGGAGTTTGTGCAAAATGTGACTCACTGCCGCTTTCAGTACTTGGCATATGTTGGGTATAAAATTCGTAATATCAAACTGCGAATACATGCAGAGAGCCAGAATTTGGCTCCAACATATGGCTCAGGTCTCGATATTGGGATGTTTGGGATATTTGGAAAATTGCAGGAAGGTTTGGGACAAATGTGACCAAACGCCGCTTTCAGTACTTCGCATATGTTGGGTATAAAAAAGTCGTAATTTCAAACTGCGAATACGTGCAGAGAGCCAGAATTTGGGTCCAAAATATGGCTCAGGCCTCGAAATTGGGATGTTTTGCATATTTTGAAAACTGCAGGGGAGTTTGTGCAAAATGTGACTCACCGCTGCTTTCAGGACTTAGCATATGTTGGGTATAAAAAGTCGTAATATCATACTGCGAATACGTACATAGAGCCAGAATTTGGCTCCAAAATATGGCTCAGGCCTCGAAATTGGGATGTTTGGGAAATTTTGAAAACTGGTGGGAGGTTTGGGACAAATGTGACCAAACGCCGCTTTCAGTACTTGGCATATGTTGGGTATAAAAAGTCGTAATTTAAAACTGCGAATACGTGCTGAGAGCCAGAATTTGGCTCCAAAATATTGCTCAGGCCTCGAAATTGGGATATTAGGGATATTTTGAAAACTGAAGGGGTGTTGGGGACAAATTTGACCAAACGCCGCTTTCAGTACTTGGCATATGTTGGGTATAAAAAGTTGTAATTTCAAACAGCGAATACGTACAGAGAGCCTGAATTTGGCTCCAAAAAATGGCTCAGGCCTCGAAATTGAGATGTTTGGGATATTTTGAAAACTGAAGGGGAGTTTGTTCAAAATGTGACTCACTGCCGCGTCAAGTACTTGGCATATGTTGGGTATAAGAAGTCATAATTTCAAACTGCGAATACGTGCAGAGAGCCAGAATTTGGCTCCAAAATATAGCTCAGGCCTCGAAATTGGGATGTTTGTGATATTTTGAAAATTGGAGGGAGTTTTGGGACAAATGTGACCAAACGCTGCTTTCACTACTTGGCATATGTTGGATATATAAAGTCGTAACCTAAAACTGCGAATACGTGCAGAGAGCCAGAATTTGGCTCCAAAATATGGCTTAGGCCTCGAAATTGAGATATTCGGGATATTTCGAAAACTGGAGGGAGGTTTGGGACAAATGTGACCAAACGCCGCTTTCAGTACTTTGCATATGTTGGGTATAAAAAGTCGTAATTTCAAACTGCGAATACGTACAGAGAGCCTGAATTTAGCTCCAAAATATGGCTCAGGCCTCGAAATTAGGATGTTTGGGATATTTTGAAAACTGCAGGGGAGTTTGTGCATAATGTGACTAATTGCCGCTTTCAGGACTTGGCCTATGTTGGGTATAAAAAGTCGTAATTTAAAACTGCGAATACGTGCAGAGAGCCAGAATTTGGCTCCAAAATATTGCTCAGGCCTCGAAATTGGGCTGTTTGGGATATTTTGAAAACTGCAGGGGAGTTTGTGCAAAATGTGATCTCTGCCGCTGTCAGTACTTGGAATTTGTTGGGTATAAAATTCCTAATATCAAACTGCGAATACGTGCAGAGAGTCAGAATTTGGCTCCAAAATATGGCTCAGGCCTCGATATTGGAATGTTTGGGATATTTTGAAAACTGCAGGAAGGTTTGGGACAAATGTGACCAAACGTCCCTTTCAGTACTTCGCATATGTTGGGTATAAAAACTCGTAATATCAAACTGCGAATACGTGCAGAGAGCCTGAATTTGGCTTCAAAATATGGCTCTGGCTTCGAAATTGGGGTGTTTGGGATATTTTGAAAACTGCAGGGGAGTTTGTGCAAAATGTGACTCATTGCCGCTTTCAGTACTTTGCATATGTTGGGTATAATAAGTTGTAATTTCAAACTGCGAATACGTGCAGAGAGCCAGAATTTTGCTCCAAAATATGGCTCAGGCCTCAAAATTGGGATGTTTGGGATATTTTGAAATCTGCAAGGGGGATTAGGTCAAATGTGACTAAACACCGTTTTCAGTACTTGGCATATGTTGGGTATAAAATGTCGTAATATCAATCTGCGAATACGTGCAGAGAGCCAGAATTTGGCTCCGAAATATGGCTCAGGCCTCGATATTATGATGTTTGGGATATTTTGAAAACTGCAGGGGAGTTTGTTCAAAATGTGACCAAACGCCGCCTTCAGTACTTCGCATATGTTGGGTATAAAAAAGTCGTAATTTCAAACTGCGAATACATACAAAGAGCCAGAATTTGGCTCGAAAATATGGCTCAGGGCCTCGAAATTGGGATATTTGGGATATTTTGAAAACTGCAGGGGAGTTTGTGCAAAATGTGACTCACTGCTGCTTTCAGGACTTGGCATATGTTGAGTAAAAAAGTCGTAATTTAAAACTCTGAATACATGCAGAGAGCCTGAATTTGGCTCCAAAATATGGCTCAGGCCTCGAAATTGGGATATTTGGGATATTTTGAAAACTGCAGGGGAGTTTGTGCAAAATGTGACTCACTGCCGCTTTCAGTACTTGGCATATGTTGGGTATAAAAATACATATTTCAAACTGCGAATACGTGCAGAGAGCCAGAATTTGGCTCCAAAATATGGCCCAGGCCTCGAAATTGGGATAATAGGAATATTTTGAAAACTGGAGGGGAGTTTGTGCAAAATGTGACTCTCTGCCGCTTTCAGTACTTACCATATGTTGGGTATAAAAAGTCGTAATTTCAAACTGCGAATACGTACAGAGAGCCTGAATTTGGGTCCAAAATATGGCTCAGGAATCGAAATTGGGATGTTTGGGATATTTTGAAAACTGCAGGGGAGTTTGTTCAAAATGTGACCAAACGCCGCCTTCAGTACTTGGCATATGTTGGGTATAAAAAAGTCGTAATTTCAAACTGCGAATACGTACAAAGAGCCAGAATTTGGCTCGAAAATATGGCTCAGGGCCTCGAAATTGGGATATTTGGGATATTTTGAAAACTGCAGGGGAGTTTATGCAAAATGTGATTCACTGCCGCTTTCAGTACTTGGCATATGTTGGGTATAAAAAATCGTAATAACAAACTGCGAATAGGTGCAGAGAGCCAGAATTAAGCTCCAAAATATGGCTCAGGCCTCGATATTGGGATGTTTGGGATATTTTGAAAACTGCAGGAAGGTTTGGGACAAATGTGACCAAACGCCGTTTTCAGTAATTCGCGTATGTTGGGTATAAAAAAGTCGTAATTTCAAACTGCGAATACGTGCAGAGCCAGAATTTGGCCCCAAAATATTGCTCAGGCCCCGAAATTGGGATGTTTGGGATGTTTTGAAAACTGCAGGGGAGTTTGTGCAAAGTGTGACTCACTGCCGCTTTCAGTACTTGGCATATGTTGGGTATAAAAAGTCGTAATATCAAACTGCGAATACGTCCAGAGAGCCAGAATTTGGCTCCAAAATATGGCTCAGGCCTCGAAGTTGGGTTATTTGGGATATTTTGAAAACTGCAGGGAGGTTTGGGACAATTGTGACCAAACGCCGCTTTCATTACTTGGCATATGTTGGGTATAAAAATACATAATTTCAAACTGCGAATACGTGAAGAGAGCCAGAATTTGGCTCCAAAATATGGCTTAGGCCTCGAAATTGGGATGATAGAAATATTTTGAAAACTGGAGGGGAGTTTGTGCAAAATGTGACTCTCTGCCGCTTGCAGTACTTACCATATGTTGGGTATAAAAAGTCGTAATTTCAAACTGCGAATACGTGCAGAGAGACTGAATTTGGCTCCAAAATATGGCTCAGGCCTCGAAATTGGGATGTTTGGATATTTTGAAAACTGCAGGGGGGTTTCCCAGCAAACAATTTTAGGTTGCCACAACATATCTGGAAAGTATTTGAAAGTATTGGAAACGTTTGTTTTATCGTATCAGATACGATATTGTGTGTGGACTTAAATAGGTTTCCAAAACTTATAACCAAGACATATGTATCTAACACTAATTTGAGATGTTGTGGCAACTTACACTCCTAACATGAGTCATTCATAATCCATTCATACACCAATATGAATCTCTTGTGAAAGGTTTGAGCCTTATCTGAACCATTTTCACATCTTTGTGTTTAAAGTTAAATTTCTTGAAAATAAAAAATATTTATTTTTAAATATATTTAAATATTTTAAATATTTTAAATAATAAATTTTTTATATTATATTAGTGTTTTCAATTTAAATATTAAAACCAATTTAAGGGTAAAAAAATCAAATAATTTATATTTCTTTTATTATTTACTAACAAATCAGCAAAAATACAAAAACATATGACCTATATAATTATATATATAATAAATATATAAATAATTTATATAATATATATATATATATATATATATATATATATATATATATATATATATATATATATATATATATATATATATATTAGTGTAATACATAAGAATGTAGTGTAATAGTATATATATTATATATATATATATATTTATATATAAATAATATATTTATATATAAATAATATATTTATATATAAATAATATATTTATATATAAATAATATATTTATATATAAATAATATATTTATATATAAATAATATATTTATATATAAATAATATATATATATATAAATAATAT